>NC_056728.1:598197452-598377452 GCF_019279795.1 Protopterus annectens
AATAATATGTTTTTACTATGGAGGAGAGACTTACAATTATTAAAATGATAATATTCCCCAAGATTTTATACTTAATACAATCAATAATACTTCCACCTACAAAAATAATTATCAAGAAACTGAACACACTAATGTTAAATTTCTTATGGGCACCTAATAGACCTAGGATTGCATTAAAGAAACATACTAATAGCTGGTCTCAAGGGGGTATTTCTTTTCCAGACTTTAATTTATATACTATCTCTTCTATTGTAAAAGTTATTACTTTATTAATAGATCAGTCATATGTCACAAAATGGAAAGATTATTGGGAGCTAATTAGTATACACTTCATGAAAATCTCCTTAACACATAAAAATATGATTGTAAATAACTCCATGTTATGGTTACTAAAGGAATTTTGTACTTCACCTATTACACCTAAACATATGTTTTTTTACCCATTAAATATTATTATTAGTTATCGTAACTTTATATTCATGCACCCTAAGTATAGGGAATGGAATTTTATTGTATTTCCTATAATGTATACTCAGGGTATGCTTTTGTCATCTACTTCTGAAGGAACTCATTTAGCTATAGATAATGATCTAAAGTACTGGTATCAGTTGATATCTGATAATAAAGTTAAAAATCTAGATTTCTTAAAACAACAATTTGATCTAAGAGAAACTTGCTGGTTAGAGGTTCAGACCTTTAGACAACATCTCATTAATAAAATAGATTTAATGTCTATAACTGTTAAAGAATCTATTCCAACACTGATTGATTACTTGATATTAAATTTACAACATAAAGTTTCTGATAAAGGTAAACTTTCATACATACATAAAGTTATCAGACAAGAAACTTTTTACAGTGTAGATTCATACTGGAATTATTTCACTTCTATTAATGGGGACCCACCAAATCAACAAGATAAACAATATATATTGGAATCTGCTTATAGAACTACGTCTTCCATTGTCTGGAGACTTTATACATGGAAATTTTTACATAGATCTTTTATACACCTTTGATGATGAATAAAATAAATAATAAAGATAATCTATGTAAGAGATGTAATGTAGAAATTAATGCTGACTGGGCTCATATGTTTTATGACTGTATAAAATTGAAAGAATACTGGAAGTCAATTAATGAATTTTTGCAGGCTCTTTTTGCAGATAATTTCATTATTTCTAAATCTCTTATATTATTCAACACACCTGTACCTCAAAGTGTTAAAAAGGTTAAGCTTCCCTTGTTATGGTCTATTCTAGCAGTGGCTAGGAAAATAATAACTAGAAATTGGATTTCAGATACACCTCCTTCGTTCAATGAATTTAAAAATGTTATGAATATAGTGTGCCATATGGAAATAAACACAATTAGGACAAGAACAAATAGAAAAACATCTTATTTTATTGTATGGGATAATTTACAAAATTTGTTAAAAAAATTTTAATTTCAATAGCATGGTATTTTAGTTTAATTAATTGATCTGATTGTAGTGGATGTCTTTGTAAATACTTTAGTTGTTTTGTTGAATATTATAATAATACCTATTTTTAATTACTTGTATAAAATTGTTATGATATTTCTCTTATATGTTAAAACAATAAACCTGTTTTGAAAAAAAGAAGTGACTGGAGCAGTGCAGATGTTGTCCACTTATGCAAAGCACCACAAAAGAGGATATAGTGAGTAACAGACCATTTGGCATGTAATTTGTCTTGAAGGAAATGCTAATGATGGTCCTGAAGGAAAACCAACAGAGTTGAAAAAGATGAACAGTCTAGTAGACCCAAGCCATTATGTCTTCATAAAATTGTAGTCTTTCCAATCCTTCTGAATGGAATATTGTTCTTGTTCAGTCAGGTGGTTAGGATGAAAGTACATTATGAACTAATGGATGTTTTCTTGAATTTTTGCAATTGTTAGAATTTATGATGAATGAAAGCCCATAGAAATAAGTAGCTAAAGCAGAGGATACAGAATATTCTAATAAAGTCTGTAGTGTCACCTGAAAATCCACTGACTTCTGTTAGTAATGGGGTTGGCGCTTTTCATTATTTTTGTTTTGGATCTAACTAATAACATATTCAGTAAGGTCAGTCTCTTGAAAGATGACATAAAGTTAATGCAGTATGTTTGGTTCAGAGAACAAAACCTCAGAATAATTTGAATATGCCTGTTGCCTGGTCATGGAGATGGAAGTTGGGGTACAGTATCAGAAAGTGCATGGCTGTGCTCTTTAGTAAAAACATCCTCATTTAGCCAGCTTGAAGCAGAGGAGGAGGAAGCGAAGACTATTGTAATAGTTATGCTAGGGTGAGCCATAGCAGCCAATATGATGAGTAGTTTGCCAGTAATAAAAAAGATGGTTACTGCAGAGCTAGGGGCATGGACTCTGGAAAGCCAGAGGCTATTTTTTAAGAGCACTGGTGTGATCACATTCTTAAATTTACTGCTGTTCTTTGATCCATACCTGAGGAATTAAATCAGACAGGCGGGAAAGTCCAGAATATAATAAAAAGTACCAGTGACATAAGCAGATCAGAGTAGCAAGGTGCTGCTTCATAAAAGAGAGGTCATGTCTATCAAACGTGTTGCAATTTCATTAGTTTGTTAACAGTAGAACTAGCTAGAGGAAGACCATCAGATGCGACTTCTCTGCATTTTGGGAAGGATTCCTGCATATTTCAGCACACAAGGTTAAAGATAATAAGAAGACCAGTAGTCATACATGATCTGAATGACGTGTTTGCAAGATTTATGTGGAAGAAAGATACCTAGACAGTCCCAATAGTAGTAGGAGCAATGAGTCTTATAAAAAAGAATCTACAATTATATTTAGATATGTTACCAATACATGTAACTCCATATGAATTGCAGAAGGGGTCATTACTGGGCACACTGCGGTGCTGCGAAGAGCACTTCTGGTTGGCATCAAAGATTGAAACAATACTGATTTCATGAAGTTTACTTTGACTTAGGAATGGGTTCCATTCTCATCAGGGTATTAGAAACCCAAAAGATTTGGAGAAATAAAAAAAAGAGATAATGTGTGGAGTCACAACATACAGGTTTATATTAAAACTATACAGATGTAATGACAGGGAAGGGAGAGCACTACACTGTGCCATACCCTATTTAGTTAACTCTTAAAGTGTCATGTACTCTTATACATGGCATTAGCTGTGAACATATCAAAAATTGAACTGAAAGGTCTACTCACAGTAAAGGGGAAAATGATGAGCTTGTTTCTTCTGAGACTTTCCCCTTTTCTCCAAGTTTGTGTAACCTTTGAGGTGGTGCGTTTAGAGACTGGGTGTGTGCACAGTGGACCACACTGAAGTGTGCAGGGTGGGGTGGATATCCCCCCACAAAAACAATGATCCCTTAATGTAGTAGTTTACATTTATGATGTTTTGATTTTTGAAGTTCATTTTATGAGGTTTTGAGTCCTGACATAAAGGGGGTTAATATTACATTATAAACCTTAATGGGGATTTTCTGCAAAAGGTAGCTGCAGCTTAGTAATAGACTAGAGCAATGTGTACATTTCCTTTTGTTGGCATAATGTTACATTTCTTATTTAATGAAAAGAGGTGCAGGGGGTGTCTATGACTGCCAGTGGAAGGCATTAGGTTAAGATTGAGACATGAAGAAACTGATTGTTGGAAGACAGAAGAAAAAAGTACAACCTGCAAATGAAGACTGGAGTAGGGTGTTAAGAGGCAGTTGTTGTTGTTGTGTCTTTTGGCTTTTCCCGGTTAGGGGGTCACCACAGCGGAACTCCGGTCCACTTATGATTGGCAGTAGATTTTCACGTGCCGAGTTGCCAGCCCTGACACACAGCCTTCAACGAAGGTACGCCCATTCAGACATGTCTCCACACAGAAGACGCTCTAGCTGAGAATTGAACAGGACAATGTCTTACTATGAGGTGACAACGCTACCGCAGCACCACCACCGCAGTCCTGGTGTTAAGAGATGGTGAGACAGGTTAAATAAATGTCAATTACTTAGGGACTAGTAATACAAAGAAGTGTATCAATACACTGTAAAATCCTGTAAAGGTGACTTGGAAGCACTGAAGGAAAACTAAAAGCTGGAGATCAGTTGAGTACAGGCCACCTTTATAGTTATGATTTCTGGTTTATGACTCTGTTTGTCTATGGAAACTTCTTTTTAAATATATGTTCAAGTAATTCTATATTTGTTATTTAATATCTTGTTTAATTGTTTCTTAATATTCTAACCACAGTATGCTGCATCAATTGTAAAACTCTGATTCTTACTCCTTTTATATGTTCTATGCTCTTTATACAAAATAGCTATGTTTATATATATATATATATATATATATATATATATATATATAGATATATATATATAGATATATATATATATATATATATATATATATATTTATTATTATTATTATTATTTAGAATTTTTTACTATGTAATTGGAGCTTTTCTCCCTGGGCCGCCACTGAAAACGGTCACCTTGTGTCCAGTCAGGCTAACCTGGTAAACAAATGGAAAATAAATAAATAAATAAATACAACTTTGATACATTTAGAAAATGCAGATAGGCAAAGTGATTTAAGCAGTCTTCATGCCCCACTAATGTGGCATTTTATTATACTCGCACTCTCAGTTTTTAGCTGTTCTAGTTCTTTATAGTTGGGTAACATTCTTTTCATTACTGGTGAAATTTTCTGAAATTGCTGTCTGTTTTGGGCAAAAGAGATGCAGCCTTAGTGACCCAGGTTTGATTAACAGGGGCTGGTTGCTGGAGGATACCGCTAAGGAAGTATGGGAGTATGTAGATAATGCTAGCTGAGGCCCTCTTATGGATAGTGTTTTCTGTATCCTACTAGATCGCTACCTGTTGGAGAGCCAGATACAGGCTGTTGCAGCATAAATGGCTAAGTCAAGTACTTTGACTTGCCAAGCAGGTACAGATGATATGCTACCATGTCCTGGCTTTCACCCTCACTCCTTTTCCCACACTGCTAGTCAACAGGTCTGATTCTTAAAGTGCAAACCTTCTCTTGAAAATGCAAGGCACCATGAGTAGATATAGTGCAAGATCTCTGGAAGCATACACTCATTGTCCTGTATTAATGGCCTTGTTTCACAACTTCATTTGCCAGCTGCCAGGTCAGTCCATGTACAGATGATATGCTACCATGTCCTGGCTTTCACCCTCACTCCTTTTCCCACACTGCTAGTCAACAGGTCTGATGCTTAAAGTGCAAACCTTCTCTTGAAAATGCAAGGCACCATGAGTAGATATAGGATGTTAAAGGTAAGCAAAATAGGGCAATTTGTAAGACTGTGAGTACTGTATTGTTAAAGCTAAAGAATATCCAAAACACTTTAAAATATCTGAAACTCTCTATTCTAGATAATGAGGAATAGATGTGCCATCTAGGATGGCTTTTTTTTTTGTTTTGTTTAGGATAGTCACAGTTTTGCTATCTACTGCAGAAGCAATGAGCTGAGCAGGGTTTACTATTAAAAACTCGATGCTCAGAAGGTCAAGCCTAACAATCACTGTAACCTTTCCTCAAAAGTCGGCATGCTGAATAATGGTATGCACGAAAATTACACTGAACTCTGAAACTCCCTACCATTCTGGACCCAGGTACAAGCACTCACATGGGTCCAGAAGGGGGCAAGTTCAGACAGTTGTTAATGCCAGTATTTGACATTCTGACTGCTGACATGCAGGATTCACACAGCTTGACTCGAACTTCCAAGTGCCAAGCATGTGTCTGTAAACTGTTGGACAGTAAAAATTTTCATACAGATATCTATTTTTATTTATTTTCTCTCATAGCCCTTTCTACAGGCGTAATAGTTGACAGCCTCTTTTTGGAATACTTCCTGAACTACTCATATAGGGATTTTGTAATGCCTTTATACGGCTGCTCATTCATTGTATCTCAAGTAAGAGATCTGATATAAGTTGCATTCGTTGGAACGCATACTGTCTATATTTTTTTTATGCAGTTTAAGTTAAGAAAATAAAGTTGAAAAACACTTTTCACAAAGAAATTTATGAAATTTGCAGTAAAGATGTATTTAGATCAAGGACAGCTCCAAGGGCCAACTTATTTGTCAAGAAGTGGGTCACAACATGTTTATATTAACTACTGAAGGAAAGAAGACAAAAAAGGCAAATTAATATTTGCAACTCATTTCCTGTATCATTCTAGGCTGCCAACAGCTATCTCACTTCTGCTTTATGATTTTTGTGTGTATCTTTAAAATATCCAAGGCTATTTTCCAAACAAATTACAGCATCACATAGTTCAGAAATTCAAAGGAGCTGGTCTCTCTTTGTTTATAAAGATGAAGTTGAGTAATTTCAAATGAAAATTGAGTAATACCATATACAGCCATATTTTATGTAATTTATCTGTCTTGTAAGGGTATAAGATTATATTCAGTACACAGAATCATTTTGCTACACAGATTAATGCATTTTGTACACAGCCATTACTGTAAACATATATGTACAATTCCTGTTTCCCCTTACGGATTGAAGAATTACGTCATTCATATTTTTCTCTGTATGCTTTAAAAAAACACTGTCTTGTTTATTTATTTCGTATGTAACTGTTAACATGAATTTTGTAGTATTTCTTTTGAAAAGAAGAGTAGATGACACACAGCTGTTACTGTATGACCTTTATTCACAGTAACTGTGTTGTTTAAAAAAAGTGTACATAACATATATGCTGCTTTGTTTTACAAAACAACTGCTACAATCCTGCATTAGAATCATCTTTCATCTTAAGAACTTAGGTAGGGACAGTCTGCACACAGCTGAAAACTGGCATATATTTACATGACAAGGTCCTACACCAATTATGAGTGGATATAAGGGCATGCAACATATGTATCTCTTGCGATCTTCCCTATGGATTGATGGACAATCTCTATACACATTACTGAATCTATACTTATGTGTGGAGTTACTGCATTCTTTGTCATTTGAGGTATAGCTGTATGGTTAATCAGTGGTGAATTTGCTGAAGTGCAAATGAGTAACCTTTAAATGTCCACAGCTGTTGTTTGTTTCTGAAGCTACTGTTTTAGCCATTACAACATGAAATTTGTGCAGTTTACAAGTTGTGGCAATCTTGGGATTTGTTATACTCTTAAGAGATGGTTACGATATTATTTTCTTGTTAGTCACTTCAGTCACAAAGAGGGATAAAGCCCTGATTCTGCTCTTGGTGACATGGATTCACTGTGTAGCTCAGGCATCTGACAGAGTGGCAAGGAGGGCTGGGTGTTACCATCTCTGGAGGGAAGAGCAGTGATGTGAGTGTCTCCCATGATGATCCAATTTGGAGACTGGAGATATTGTGTGGCTAGGGAGGTGTGGTCCGAACAGGGGAAAGGGGGACATGGCTGAGCTGCTGCAGAGGTGAAGTGATATGCCGCATGTCCCCATTGCATACCCACCCCTTGGACATAACCATGGATACCAGAAAAGAAGGTGGGAACAGGGTAGTTCATACTCAAAAAATTCCCTTGCTGATGATAGACAGCTGACACCCCTCTGCGATGCCCTTATGATTCGAGCCAGCCCCTAACCAATATCAGACTAATAGTGGGGTGTTGAGAGAGGCTGGTATCCCTGGCAATGGACACTGGGCACTGAGGTAAGAGTGCCGTAGGATGGGGGGGCAAATTTTTTTTATTTTCTTGTTACTGCTCCCACTAGGGAACAATCTGACCACACATGAGCCAGTAATTTGTAACCCACTTTCATAGAATAACCAAGAGCTGTAAATGTACTAGCCTTATGTCGTAGAATTACAACTTAATTATACTGATCTCACAACTATGTTATGTCTGTTTTTGACCCTGTCTAAGTAACCTAAACCTAAATTTGTACCTGTGACCCAGTCTTATGTCTGAGATTTTACTACTGTTGCTCTACTGTCAGTAGTTTGAACTGCTGCCGTCTGCTTCTTTAACTTTAATTGAATGAATACCTCTTTACTTTTTGTAATCTTTTATGAGCTTGATGTACTTTATTTTATTCAATATATTTTGATGAATAATTCATTTAATTGTAACCTCCTTGATCATGTATTGGAGCTTTGTATTATCGTAACCTTGTGGTCATTCAGAAAGGCATTTGCTTATTTTATTGCTAATTACATTACTTGTACTTTGTGTTGTCTACTGCTATATTGATTTTCTTGCACACTGGCTGCCCACCTATGAACTTCCTTGACTTTTTTTTTTTGTCTGGCGCATTGTGCATAGCGACAAATGTTTTGATTGATAGTAACCTACTATTATCTGTGTAAAATTTTGTTGTTTGTTCACCTGCAGTGTTCTAATCTTTACCTAGTTTAGGTACCTGCTACTTAAGCAGGCTATTGCAATTTGCCAGTTGTGTTTCTGTATTATTCATTTTCAATTTATGTACTTGCCCACTTAGTTTAACACTTTTTTACTCACGCCTTGTGACTGAAGTCTCTTGTATTCATGGTTTCCATAAATAATTCATATGGCTTTTGCTTAATTCACTAGAAGTAATGAGTACTCTATTGTTATTAACAGTTTTTTAGATAATTCATTAGTCCTTTAGTGCTCTTTTACTTAGTTCCTTAGAATTACTGAGTGATCAAGTCTTATTAAATTTAAATAAATCAACTTGTCAGTTATTACACTGAAATAAATCATCCTATCTTTATTACACTGAAATAAATCCTCCTGCCTATTTGTGGCAATGTGCCTGGATTGTAGCTGAAAAGGGTCTACAGAACGCCATACCAACCTGGTTAGCAAATAAACTAGTAAATAAATAAATAATGAATGGAGTATGGAACTTGGCTTCAGTGAATTATCACCAGGCTGTCTGATAGCTGCATTAAGAGTACCCTTAATATATAGCCATTGCTTTATAGTCACATATAGAATAAGTGCATTGCTGCACAGTGAAGAATATGTGTCATCTGCAGGTATCATTGCATGTGCACATTAGAAACACCATGCCTGCTGCACATTTAACACTACTGTTCAAATACAGCCTATACTAGCCAGAGACATGCACAGTCAATGTTACCTGTATGAATTTATTAGCAAAATCATTGCATTCAAAGTATGCAGCATATCATTCAGTCTTGTGTTTTGTCTTGAGATAGTCAAAATTTAGAGATTTAAAAGCCCGTGTCATGTGACTGCTGTTCTGTGTTTACTTGTAGAGTCACTGTTTGCTGTCTTTACTTTGATAAACTGCATTAATTGACATTCGTTGAATAATGTTTATTTTATTTTATTGAAATATCAAAAATGATTAGACAGTATTAAAAGAAGGAAAACTTGTCTCGAACTAAAGTAGAAAATTGCCCATGAAATAGTTCATTAATAAAAAAATATGTAAACTATAAAAGTCCTGTTTAGTAAACAGTTTACACAGTTACCAGACCCGACTGAAAATAATTGGGAAACAGTTACACACACACACACACACACACACACACACACACACACACACACACACACACACACACACACGAATGGATAAAACGAGTATGCAGGGTCTGGTTTTATGTGCTACACAAAAATCACTTGAACTGACATGTACCTTCACAACTTAAAATAAATGTGTTTATTAAACCTGTGATAGTTCATGTGTCACACACCAGACCATCATATATGCATATCTGCATAAACACAACACTCATACACACCTATATAAAAACTGGATACACCTTGCAGTTGTTTTTTATTTTTAGTAAAGATACAGCAGAAATGTGAACTATATCAGACTGTTTGATCTAGATTGCAAAAATAGAACAGAGCTTTGGAGATTAAAACTGCTTTTTACATTTGCAGAGTTTACTTTCTGACAAAAGCTATGCATGTTTTATTTGGGAATTATATCTGGTTTGTTTGAGGGAAGTTATTTGTATTTGAACTACAGTCTCAGAACAGGAACTAGGATCGTGACATGTTTGCCTAATGCTGAATGGGGAAACCTGTCTAAAAAGGCTGCACCAATTAAATATTTCCCAATGTTGCCTCAGTCCAGGACACCTCCTATGCTCAGAATGTAAATGTTCTGTTCAGTTCGGGTGATCATTTTGAGTTTTAATTGTCCTCTGGAAGTGTTCTGTGGATTACAATTGAGGAGAGACTGTGTGTTTCAAGCATCAGTGAGCTCATATCATCAGTGAGCTCATATCTGTGGCCTTTGCCTGTGAGATAGTTTGCAAATTCCACGTAGATAAATTGCAGTTATATTTAGTTAGTATAATGTTAGAACCATTTAACTGCTATTCAGTGTTTTTTTAATGTTCAATGCTCATTCAAGGCTCTTAGGAACAATTTAAGTTTTCCAACAGTTAGACAAGGAATATCAATTTTTACACCATTTATGTACCAGGAACTTGAAAAGCTCAACACTACCAACTTCCCTTATATATTTAGGGAGAGAGTTCCTACTCTGTGATGAAAATATCTGTTATTAACTGATGTTTTAATATCTGGCAGTCTCCCAAACAGATTGTTATTCCTTGTATTGATACTAGGCCCCAGAAATGTAACACTAAGAGAGGCTGCTAATGCCTCATATCTTAGTTATTTGTAGAAAAGAATCAAGTCACCTCTTAAAAGTCTGTAGCCAACTGAGTACAGGGGAGGGGCTTCAAGTCTGTCACTTGCTTAGTGATCATCTTCTGGATTCTCTCAAATTTGTTTATTTGGCAAGTATTGTAAGAATTCAAGAGACCCACAGTATTCCATAGTAGACTGTACAGTACATTTGAAAAGAATAATTGAGTACGCTTTCTCTCTTCTACCCACAGTCCTCAAGATGTCTTTAAAACAGTAACATTTCCTCACCCTGTCTTGATATGATCACCAAAGTCTAAAGTGTCATCCATCATGTGCCCTAAATATCTCACAGAACTTACTTAGGTCAAAGTGTCATTATTCATAGCATAGGGATAATGGTTATTTACAGAACCAAGGTGTATCACATTACATTTCTTAGCATTGAATTACATCCCATTTTTGGTAACCCACCTGAATAAATTGTCTAGATAATTTTGAATTTTTTATTACTGCAGATATTTATAAATAAACCTTTCACCTTGGTGTCATCTGCAAATGTACTTAGCCAAGCACTATCCCATATTGGCAACACAAGCATCAGTATCCCAAATAGCATGGGCCCAAGAACAGATCTCTGGAGGACCCCCCCCAATCAATATGTCTTATTTTTTGAAAAAGAATGCCCCATTCTTACTTTAAATTTCCTTTTTGATAGCCAGTTGGCTTTCCAGCATACAGTGTAGATATGCATACTAGATTTTAACAAAACATTACATATTCTGTCATAGGGGATTGAATCAAAGAACTTCACTAAATCCAGTTAAAAACGTCACTAGCTAGGCCCAAGTCTTTTGAGCACCAGATGTTATCATAAAACTGGATAAGATTAGTCAAACATGGCCTCTACACAAGGAAACCATGTTGGTATATGTCAGTCCTTTGTCCAATATCTCCCTGGACTAGACTACAAATTGCTCACTCAAAATATTTACTCAGTATTTTTATCAAACTAATAGGCCTATAGTTGTCCTGTGATTGTTGTACATATTCTTTTGGTATTGGGACAGCAGTTGCATCCTTCCTTATGCTGGGAATATACTCATATCCCTCCTCAAGTGATTGTTTAAATAATACTTGAAGGCATGATACCAAGCCACTTGCTATACCACAAAGAAAATATCCATAAAAACTGTCAGGGTCTACGGCTGCACTTTATTTAATGCTCCCCAGCACCTTCGAAACTAACTCATAAAGGATATTCAGACAAGCATCAAAACTGTTACCTATCTTACAGTTACAATCCTTATTCACATTTAAAAGTGAGAATTTCTCAGGAAATAAATCTGCTAGTTCAAATGGATCTGTAATAGCTGAATTCCCATACTTACCTCAAATGTAGGTGGTATTTTCTTTGCTAAAGCATATTAAGTACTTAAATATGGCCTTCTTATTCATCATAGTATTCACAGTGAGCCAGTTATCATATTCACTTCTAATCTTCAGAGATAAACTCTTCAAGGATTTTGTTTTGAATTTTATATCTATAATTTATTGAGGCACATGGAGTACATCTGTACTTGTTCCAGAGGGACTTTTTTATTTTTCATTTCTGATAACATTTGGCTCACCATGTTGGGAAACATTTGCTGTGATGACTGACCGCACCAACAGGTACAAACCTGTTTTTGAAGGTGTTTAATTTACCATAAAAAGTATCCCACTTTGACCCAGTTGAATTTTCTTTTCCTTCCAGTTACCTCTCCCACTGCTGTGAGCTAAGTGTCTATTTATAGACTCAGAGACGGTGCTGTGAAACTTTCTAAGGGGTAAACTTAGTTTAGCACATTTCACTATTACTCACAATTTCACATTGAATAGAATACCATTTCTCTGCTCAGATATGTTTATTTTATATTTCTTTGTGAAACTGTGTACTTATGTGTATATTTAATTTTAAAACTGAACTAATTTGAAGTAAAAAATTGTATTATTATTTTTTAATGGACTGTGAATAGATGTTTAATAATGGATAGGAGTAATTGCATAAAACTGGAAAAGTGTGTCCACCTTCAGATGATAATGACTGCTTAGGTTGAAAAGGTTAGAGTCACTGAAAAATGCATTATTAACTCTCCTGAAAATGTGTGTGTGTGTGTGTGTGTGTGTGTGTGTGTGTGTGTGTGTGTGTGTGTGTGTGTGTGTGTGTGTGTATATGTAAAGTAGGTTTAACTAAGTTACAGTTACTGTTGGTGAGGTAGCAATGAAAGGCATACTGGTGACTATGAGATATATGAAATCCCAGGAAGGTCTGGGTTATAACTTTACAGCAGTACATTGTGGACCTTATTGGGATGTGGTTGGGATTGGATTTTGCCTAAAGCAGCCATGTTTATTTGATATGTACCGTAAAGGCCAATTCCAGTATACTTAACTGTTATAATTTGTATAAAGATTGTAATTAGCTTATTATTGAAGGTGGTGGTACAGATTAAGTGACAATAAACCCTGTCCCTGACATATTAATTGGTGGTAGCAGGGTGGATATTGGAAACTAGACTATATAGCTTACAAAACTATATTTTTTTCCAAAATATCTGTGTACTGTCTCAGCTACATTGCATTACAGTTATTTTATAACCGTTTCATTATCAAAATATGTGTGTGTACCTTTGCAGTCACAAAATAATTATACAGAAGCATACTCTGCACAGTGTTTGATTTTATTTTATTTAGTCAAAATAAGTAAGGAGGTGGGGAAAGTGAGCTAATATGACAAGTGCCTGACAAATCTGGTCAAAGAGTACAAATGAAAGGGAGCCCCATATGCTGCCCTGACTAAGGATGAGTTATTAGACATCTTTTGTGCAATTGAAGTTCAGCTGGAATTCTTTACCCAAATCAAACTAATACAATTTTGCATCTTTCAAGAAAGCTGTCCATTCCCATCAACTTAAGGTAAATATAACTTCTTTAGAGATTCTTGTTAAGAAATTCTTCTTACCTCACCAGAGCCGCTGCATTTCTCTCCTTCTACTTAGACTAGACTGACTCACTAGTGAATTTAAAGAAGGCGGGTGGGAAATAAGAAAGCAGCTTAAATTTTTTCTTCACTCTGTTTTGCTACCTCTGTATGGTATCCAGGCAACTATTATAGTATTGGACTTTGGAACTGCTGCTCTGTTATTTAGAATTGTGGCTTTGTTTTCTCTGCTCTGAAAATGTCAATCCCATTGTGTGTTGCCATCATTTATCCAACTGAAACCGAACTATGTGATAACCTTAATACTATTCTATTAATTTGAATTTGAATTATATCTTTAATCGTATGTTTTTCTGTACTTCAAACCACCTTACTTTATGTACACATTCAATAAGATTTTTGTGTTTGTATTTGCCTGATGGCTTGAGCCATGGCTGAGAAGGATCCTCGGACCAATCCACTTACCCGATTAACAAAAGTTAAATAAAATAGTTAAAATAAATAAAGAAATAAAAAAAAACTACATATAAATAGATAGATAGATAGATAGATAGACGGATAGTCCACTGTGTCTGGTGGCAGCCTGGCAGAGGTTGTTGGTATGCAACATGCAGCAAGAGGGCAGTTTAACGCACCCTGAGATGATCTTAAAATGAAGCTTGAGTTATGAAAAGTAGAGCTGAAGCTGGAGATGAAATGCTTGGAGATTAAAGTAGCTGAGAGAATGAAACAGCACAAGGTACAAAGGGAGCAAGAGTAGAGAGAGGTTGAAGCTGTAGGGGGGAGGAAAGGATATGTTAGAATAAACTAGTCATTCAGCACCAGCAAGACAAGGAGATACTCAATCTCTGCAAGATGCATGTGGGTAGCAGAGGTGAAAATCTGGCCTGGATGGCAGGTCATTACTAAACCGTTTCTTTAACATAAAGACAAGGATAACTTTCATTGTTTTATTTGAAAATGGGTGTAATCAGCACCAAGTAGAATAGGTGAATGGGTGAGGTTTTTAGCTTCTCTGATTACTGGTAAGACAATGTATGGCTTTAGCAAGCTAAATGATAATGACTAGATTACAGTAAAGTAAAGTCAAAAAGTTGTATTATTGCAGGAGTATTTTAACTCCTGAATGTTATTTGAAAAAATAAATAAATAAAGTAGGCAAAAGCAGAATAGAGTGTCAGTGATTTCACTGAAGAACTAAGCGCTTACTTTAATAGGTAGGTGAGTGGATGTCAGATTATTGCTTTTAAAGAGTTGGGAGTCCTTATGATATAGGGACCAAGGACTCTGTAATTTGCCTGTGGATATGAGAAGCTGCAGTGCTGCTAAATAAATGGGAGAAGTATGATCTATTATCTACCCAGCAGAACACAACTCCATGATAGAGCTTAACTAGCACTACACAATGGAATAAGGGAAAAAAGAGGGCAGTCGAAACCTTCACAGTACTAGATCCAGTACATGCCAGGGCCATGGTGAAGTGAGCGGGGCACATATGGTCCAAATGTATACAGTCAGGGGCTGGAGAGTGAAAGTCATGTAAATCAGCTGACACAGGTGGCACCACTGACTGATGGGTTCTTTTGCAACAACATTTGTTCTAGGCTTGCTGCAAGAGCCTGTGCTCTGTCCTGGTTCAGCAAAAAGAAACTATTGTTAAGAGGAATACCACATCTAACTTAACTATTGTTAAACCTGCAGTTGTAAGTAGAATCAATACTTTCCTGGCCAGTCCTCTTTAGCTACGGCCATGGGAGGGACACATTTTCATAGACTGGGAAGGAGGTAAGAGAGCAAGCAGGTGACTTCATTTGATGATATCCCTGCAGCTGTGGTATTAGGGAATGTTTTGGTGATACAGTAACTTGACTACATGCAAATTTATTAAGTCAAGCATAGAGACGAGCATGTGGGGAAGGCTGCACGGGAAACCCAGTCAGTGCCACACCTCCAACAGAGCCTAGTAATGTGAGTCCTTCTAGGGAAGAAATAAACAGTAACAAATAAATAGTAACAGCAAACTTAAATCCAGAGCACAGCTGTCCCAAGGTACTGGACCTCCTTTGGAAAATGTTACATTGTAGAAAAGTTAGTTGGTAACAGCAGGCCTGAATCTAAGTTGCAGCTGTCAAAAAATACTAGGCTTCATTTGGAAGGGGAACAAAGAAGAACACACAAAAAAAAAAAAAAAAAAAAGGACAAAGAAGAACTGAGATCCCAGCATACAGGACCCGAGAAAGGTAGCCAACGAAGCTCTTGATTCTCAAAGGAAGGAGAATCTTTATACTAGGAAAGAGGGTGTACAGAAAACTAACTCTTGAGGTGGGGCTAGATGGAGAAAGGGTATAGCAGCTGGCAGTCTTAAGGACCTACCGTCAGGCACTTCTGGTCATAGCCCACACTATTTCTTTTTCAGGCCATGTGGCCATAAAGCACCAAAAAAGAAGGCTTATGCAAAACGTCTGTTGGCCAGATATTGCAAAAAAGTCAGAGGGTACCACAAAATGCATGAACAGTGCTAGAAGATTCACAAGACAGGAGACTTAGCCAAGGCTGCTTCACTACACTTACTTGTTATTGAGGAATGTCTTTAGGTGGTAGCCATGGACATGTTGGACCTCTTAGCATCCTAAGAACCACAGCTAAAGATGTATATTTTTGGGGTAGTAGACATGCTATTAGGTACCCAAAAGTGGTAGATCTGTACTCTTTTAGGGTATAGAAAGTGGTAGATGTTGAGTCAGAAAATTTTAACAAGGTAGGTTTTCCCCAGGAAACACTAAAATACTAACAGACGTAGTGTGTGTTTCTTATCAGACCCACTAAACTGATTATGGAAGTGTACTGGGGTAAAACAGTTAAAGTCTATTCACTACATCTGTAAGCAAATGGCCTGACAGAAGGTTTAACTGCACTTTTAAGACCATGTTAAAAGAATTACAGACCAGTTTAAAGCAGGAGTGGGCCAAATACCTGTCTAGTCTCCTATTTATGTACAGAAAGGTGCCTCAGGAATCCACTTTTTTTTTTAGTTTGGTTACTTTTATGGTCACAGGTTGAGCGACCATTGGATTTAATTTATGATGAGCTGGAAGTTGCATACAATTTCAACAAGAAGTCTGTAGTGAAATATGATCTTAATTTCAGGACCAGGTACATGGAGCTCAAGGGTATGGCACAAGAATATAAAGTAAAGAAATAAAGTAGTTTAAGTAAAGAGTATTGTTATCAATTTCAAAAGTTTGGGTCTGGCTAGTTATTTATTTATTTATTTTACGTTTGTTGACCAGGCTAGTTTAGCTGGATACATGTCCATTTTCAGTAGAGGCCCGGGGAGAAAAGCTCCAAGAAAGACATACCAAAAGAATTATAAAAGTCATAACAGATCAAACTAAAAGTACAATTGTAACAAAAACATAATTTTTTTTTATATATAGAAATACAATAGTCAGTGAGGATAACATTAGCAGTAAGCATCAATGGGTAATGTAGAAGAGATGGTCATTATGCAGTATATACATACATTTTATTTGCAATAATATGGTATATTGCTGGTCTAGGGTAATATTATAAAGTTACAGAGTAATATTAGATTAAAAGGAAAAAAGTTAGTCAGGGTTAGTACAGGTGCATAGCCAGTGTGTCTTAAGAAATAGCTTTAGTTTCTTTTTAAAGAGTGAAAGAGAAATTTGAGTTGTAAGTTCAGTGGGAAGTAAATTCCATCGCTTTCCTACAGAGTTAGAGTACAGGGAGTCACCTGATGCGTTATTGGATCTAGAAGTGTTGATCAGCAGTTTGTTTGAGGAGTGTAAGTTCTTGAGGTTTTTGTAAGGTGTAATGATGGTAGAGAGTATTGGAGTGTTGGTGGGTTGATGCAGGGTCTTGTGGACAATGGCAAGCTGGAGAAATTGAAGATGGTTAAGAAATTCTAGCCAGTCTAGTTGTTTTAGGTTTAGACAGTGATGAGTTCTGAAGGGAGAGCCTGTCACAAATCTAGAAATATTATTATAGGATGTTGCCAGTTTGTTGAGTTTATTATTTGAAAGGTTAGTGTATATAGGGGAAGCATAGAGCAGAGTTGAGATTAAGTGGGTTCTGGCTATAGTGGTCCTAGCCACTGGTGTAAGAAAGGGCTTGATTCTATAAAGGGATCCCAGTTTTTTGTTCACTGATTTTATTGTGCTGTTTATATGACTATCAAAGTTGAGGTTGTTGTCTATTGTTATTCCTAAGAGTTTAGTGGTTGTGCCGGGAGAAATAACAGTACCATCATTAGATGTGAGTGTGAGATGAATAGGGGTGGAGTTTCTTTACTTATTAATGTACACAAAGGTAATTGAGCAAAGATGGTGAATTATGACTGTTGTGATCTGCTTTTATAAGCAGGTAATGACTAGTATAGGTTAAAAATACAGTTGAATATGTGGGAAGAGCCTAAACAGAAGATAATACAAAAATTGAGAAACTGGAAGTTTTGTTATATGAATATGGATACTAAGATACAAGCCATTAAAATGTTTTTAGTCCCTTTAGTCTTATACACAGGTCAGACATACTTTTATCAACCAGAGGAGAAGTTGTGGATGGCAATTAAAAAAAGAGTTGAAGGATTTTATCTGGGAAGGGAAGACAGCAGGGGTCAAGTGGTATAAGCTGATTCTACCAACAGAACAAGGCAGACTAGGATTATCTAATTTGAGGGGGTATTTTAGAGCAACACAGTTAAGGCTCTTGTACATAGCACAAGCAGATAACTATAACTCAAAGTGGAAAGTTATGATGCTGACACAGGGAGGAAGATCAAGAAATAAGGTGAGACTGGGATTTTGTATGCAGACTCTTAAGGAGAATGCCAAAATCATACAGAATATTATATTCATAGAATAGCAGGGAGTATTCTAAGAAACAAACCAGCACAAGAATGGAGAAAAGAGATTCTGCCGATAGGGTTGACTGTGGTCAGGGATACAGATAATAGGCAAGACAGGTCTGGAAATTATTGGAAAAAACTGTCAAAGGAACCAAGGTACTGGGAGCAAATAGCTAGATAGGGGAAAGGTAATAGAATGGGAAGAGGCCAACAGGTTATTTAGACTGCAGGTTAGAGATTGCCTTCCCTAGCAAGGATTGATATCAGAGTATAGGCAAAGAGAAAGAAATAGGGGGCTCTTAAATGAAAGACCAGCACGGGTAGAGTTTTTAATAGAATCTAGAACAGAAGCTGCCATTAAAAAAGGAATAATTAGTAAACCATATCAAATATTGCATGGTAATTATAAGAATCAATCAGAGAAGCTGAGAAAGGATTGGGAAGAGACATTGGATAAGCATCACAAAGAGACAATGTATATCTCCCAAATATGAAACAAAGTCTAGAAGATTTTAGATCTTTGTCTGGAAGTGTTTACATAGGTATTGTTATACCTAAAATAGACTGCAAAGAATTTTTCCTCTGGTGAATAGCAAATGTTGGAGGTGTGATGGGCAAGAAAGAGGTATCTGTTAACATATTTTTGTGAGTGTAATTGGATGGCGGACCTTTGGAATTCCCTGCAGACCGTGCTGTCGGAGATGGTGGGTGAGCAGGTTGGACTGACTGGGGAGATGATTTTTTTGAGTTATGCTACAGAATTAGAATTGCTGTGACATAGTAAAGCCTTACTGAGTTTAATAATGGTGGCTGCCAAAAAACAATTAGTAGAAAATGGAAATCAAAGTCTAAACGAACTGTACTAGAAGTAGTGACTATAGTAACAGAGATAAAACTACTGGAATTGGGATCTTTAGAAAAGGGAAGGAGCAAACTACATAGGAAAAAATGGGAATTTATATATATATTTGAGCTCTATTCTTTCTTGTTTATTCAGCACTTAATGAGCTAACACATTGAAAAATGAATGTTAATCTTGCTTCCTGGTAGGATATGTAAATCCTAATCAATGTTTCCTAAACAAAAACTTCTTATAAATAGCTAGTCATCACTGTACTCACCCAGACCAGGAAAGGTCACTGGTAAGTAACAGTGAATTGCCTTAACTCAAAGGTTGGATTTATGTCACAGAGAGATAAAGTTGTAACTGCAACCCCAATGACATGGGATCAGCTAGTGATCTAGACAGTGAAGGCCGCCTGGAAATGGAGGGAAGGAAGTGGCTGTCACTGGCTCACTAGTCCTAAGGAAACAAGGTGACATGGTTTGCTTCTGTACTATTACTCACTGGAGACTACTTGTAGAAATGCATGCAGCATATGGTCCAAGAAATGTCATCTGGTATATCATGAGCACCCAGTACTGTATCTGAATTTCTGCACATCTGTGAGAGTGAATGCATTATTGGGTTGATGTTGCAGGGTCGAGTTTGGGTCCAAACATATCAAAAAGATGGCACTAAGGGTGAAAACAGAAAAACACCTGATCCCTTTTAGATAACGGGTATTATTCGTGACGGTTACCTCACTCTGCCTTTGTCCCAAGATGCTGAGATGAAATGAGGGAATGAATGGGTCAGTGATAAATGGAGAGCTTTATAGTCAAAGGACAGTAGGAGAAAAAAGACAGAAAAAGAAAAACTTTTAACTCAGGCAGTCATCACCCAGTGCAAATGCCACAGAGGGAGCCTTATGCCAGGAATAACAGAAGATGTTAAAAATAAAGGTGACAGAATGCTCCTTTACTGAATGTTATATTTGGTCTTATTATTTAATTTATTAATTCTTAATTGACAGGTAGCAAAGATGAGATTAACATAAAGATAGCTAAAGGCAATTTTATAGTTTTCTGTTGTAAATTCTAACTTTTTTAAAGCAGGGTCAACATTACAGACTTGCAGTAAAAAGGGATGCCACATCATTCCTAGATCTAGCCAACTACGTCTGAATTTTATGTTTTATTTATTATCTTAGCTCCACTAACACATTTGTTAAGCAATAATAAAGTTATTAAAATGCATAGGCAAATGAACCTCAATAAGAATTGTCCACACAAAAATGTCCATAATATTATGTTTTAGTTGAGATTATGATTTTTGCTCATTTTGTCCTCTAATTTTGAAGATATTTGAGTGGAGCACAAACATTTATTTTTCTTTACAGTCCTTCTAGTGTAGACCATGGTTCATATTTCAAGACATTGTTTTAGAGTGATGTAGACCCAATGTGGAATGTGTACTGCAGTACTGAGCTGTGGATAATACCAAATAGGTGGGATGCGTAAAGTAATGAAGTTTTCTTCATAGGTTTATACGTTGTTAGTAGGCTAACAACCACTATGGTGCTTACAAACCTAGCCCTGCACCCCAAACTATTTGGGTCCCAAGTATCTTGGGAGGCATGTTAGTAGAGAGTTAACTCAGGATTTGTAGGGGGATGTTAGAAGATAATACTTTTCTTATTGACATCCTCTGTCCAGCAGACACATGAGGGCCAGACTGGGGGTAAATATACGCTTTCCCATCCAAGTGTCAAGGTTTCATTTGAGTATGGTCAAAGGATGGACCCAGTTTTACATGGATGGGGAGCATATTCCACAGTGTGGAAATCCTTTGGGACACATATCTGGCTCTTTAGCACTTTCTATTTTTGTCACAAGCACAGTTCAGGTCACTGGACATAGTGTTTCTGGTACTTTTTGTTTTGTGCATGTGCAACAGATCCATCAGGGCTGGGTCTGAGGAAGTTTTGTAAGCCAGGAAAGATCCCCTTTCAGCAGCCAGTAGGAGACTGAATACAGAAACAGAAATAGAGTCTTTAGGTAATCATTGTCGGACAGGATATTAATGCCCTGAATTCCCCTGGTGAGAAATCTTTGTGGACATTCCAGCTGTTGCAAGTGTCTGGTTAGCTACATGCCAAATGGCAATGAATTCAATAAGGTCTGATAAGGACTGAGTAGAGTGGTACTATAATTTCCTTGGCCCTGGATGACATACTCTTACCTATAAACTGAGTGTCATTGAATGATTTTCTTATTATCTTAGCTATATGTTAGTCAAAGGCCAGATTGCAGTCAACATATGTTCCCAGATCCCTAACTGCTGGGTCGACAATTAGGGGCATTTTACCAGTGGCATAATTAACTTGTTATGACAGTTTCTCAAAGGGCATTATAATGGATTTTTTTGGCATTGCGTTTCAGGCCATGGCTTTGTCACCAGTCATTTGTCTATATTAAATTCATTTGCAAAATGCTGGTGTCTTGAGTTGAACCTATAATAGCTCCCAATTTACAGTCATGTATGAACGTGGTGAGCCAGAGACCTTGAATGTTAGCACTGAATTTGAGAAGTAGATGCCAAAAAGGAGCAAGCCCAGCATGGAGCCCTGGGGTACTCTGCTGGTGACCAATCTATGTGTGGAGGTGGTCTCACTGATCCTGACTTCTTGAGTCCTGTTTGTGACCCAGCTAGCAATCCAGTAAGTTATGTAATGATTTACACCTGGCTTACAGAGCTTGCCAACAATGCCTGAGTTAGGTATTGTATCAAATGCCTTAGCCAGTTCAACATGCACTCTTACCCTCATTCATTACCTTGGTGACCCTCTTAAAGAAGTCTACCAGGTTAAGTAGGCATGACCTTCCATTAAAAAAGCCAAACTGGGATGGGTCCAGTGTCTGTAGGTTGCCAATGTCCTTGTTTATCATTACTATGACAACTCATTCTGTGGCTTTGCATATTAGGCTTGTTAGACTGTAACTCCCTGGGTTGGTTGATGATCCACCCTTGTGGAGGGAATGACTGTTACAGTTCACTTGAAATGTAGCCTGTTTCAAGGCTGTAGTTGAGTGCCTCAAGTGGTCCTGATAGGTTGTATTTTAGACTGTTTGTGATGCAACTGAGGATGTTGTCATGACCCATGGAGACAGTGTTTTTGGCTTAACGAGTACTGCCAACACTTGGTCCCTGCTGATAGCTAGAGGAAGTAGGATGGAGGGGATTTCACCTGGTGGATTTTTGGGGGAGTGGGGGGTGAAGTTTGAGCTGACTTTATCAGCCAGTAGATTTGATATGTCACCCTGACTGGTGAAGGTGGTAACGTTCACCAGGGTTCAGCACACTGCTGTGTGTTAACTCTAAGGTACCACCCATAGCTAAAGATGACCTAATGATTGTCCTTAACCTGTGAGGCTATCTTGACCTCATAGTTGGGCTTGTTGGACTTAAACAGACCTCTTAGTCTCTTGTTTAGTTTTATAAGAGAGCACTTTTCGTTAAGGAAGTTGTTCTTCCTGATTTGAGCCATGTGTTTTCTTCTTTTATTATATACCCTGTTTAGGTGAGGATTCCACCAGTGCATTTTTTTAGCGTTTGTTTTGTGTTTATTTCTGGTAGGTATGGCAGCTTCTGTGCAGCCATTCACATGTTTGCATAGGGACACTGAAAAATTCTGCATATGTAGCTGTGCCCTCAGGGTTAGGGGAGTCTTGAATTTTGACAAACTGTCATTTAAAGGGATGTACTTTGCCTCTGAATAGTTACTAGCTGTTACTGGTTTAGCTGGATTTTCTGGGTTAAGTTTTACTTAAAATGAGGCAGCTTTATGATTTCACCTCACTAATAAGGACACAACACTGTATGTGTGTCTGTTTCTGTGTGTGTGTGTGTGGGGGGGGGGTGCTACACTCTCCCATGTTGGTGAGTACCAGATCCAGTAAGTTTAATCCTCTAGTTGGAGTATGCATTATGTGTTCCAGGGTTTTTATGGTAATAAATTCCAGGAAGCATTGTGCTTGTGAGTTTGAGGCTGTGTGTTTCCTAGTCTATAGAGGGGTAGTTAAAATCACCCATGAGTAGGGTGTTTGGTTGGATGGTGAGTACCTCTAGTAGGTTTTGGTAAGAGTCATGAGACTCTAGAACATACATGGTGACCTGTAGCTAGCCATGATATGGTGGGGAACCTTATCTGTGGTAACTTACATGTTGATGAGCTCCATGGTATCATCCTGTTTAACCAACCTGTAGATATGTTTGTTGCTAATGTGGATCGAGGCATCTCCACCTCTGGCCCCAGCCTGTGCTGTTGCTGGTCTAAATGTGTGATAATCATTGTAGCCTTGCATTGCCAGAGTACTTTCTATGGCTTTTGAACCAACTCTAGGTTACAGCACAGATGTTTACATTCTCCAGAGTGAAGAGGGCTTTAAGGATGTAGAGTTTTCTGTTTATTTATTTATTTAGCATTTTTTTACTGGGAAAGTCTGACTGGGTCACAAAGTGCCCATTTTTAGTGGAGGCCTGGGGAGAAAAGCTCCAGATACATATGGTTAACAGAATGAAAAACTAGACAGATGTAATAAAGTCATAGCAATCAAGCACACAATTTGAAAAGCTACACATTAGTTTGTCAGAATAAAAACTCAACAGACATAATAAAGACACAGTGTTCAATCAAAAATTATGTAGAAAGCCTGATAATTTTGATAGTTTAGGCTCTGAGCATTGAGCAGTAACACCTTAATGTTGCTTGCAGTCTTTTATACTATGATGGTAGTTTTGTCTTTTTAGCTTTGCCTAAAAAACTGCAAGGGTGTGGAAAACGTTTTAGCCAGTATACAAAAGCCTAAGGTTGATAGGTGCAGCCCATCCTTGGCAAAGGAATGTGGTCTTTTGACCATGTAATCCCATGCTGACAGGTATTGGATCCCACTGGAATGACATGAGAAACAAAGCCAATTATTAAAATCAGTTATTTTATTTTCATACTGTGGTATAAATCCTAGTTTTAAAACAGTGGTTCTACCCAGCCTAAGTGTAACCTGGAATCATACTGGTGAGCAAAACACAAAATCCAACTAAAATGACCAAAAATGAAACAAACTAAGCCACCATGTACTGAATGGACAAACTTCCAAGATGCACCGAACATCCACTTTATTGAAGAAAAAAACACAATCCTCTGTGAGCGCTTTTGTTTAGCCAATGCTAAAACTTCATCAGACCAGGAATCATGGAATATCAGCAGGCTTCAGTGCCTGAAATACGGAAACATAAGTGTAGTAAAATAGACATCTGTTGAAACAACCATATGTCATGCATAACACAGAAACACAAGATTCTGATGCTTCCACATGAGTAACCTAATTGCTCAATCACAGTTTATTAAGATCACAAATAGTCTGGCACCAAAAAAAATATATATATATATATATATATATATATATATATATATATATATATATATATAGATATGGTCGACACCATATGAGTGATGTTTGAAATTTCGAAAATATAATAAAAAAAATTAAAATAAAAAACTATACTTACCTAAACGCTGTAGGCAAGGGGGCAAGCCCCCCTGCACCCCCCATTTGGGGGGCTGTGCTCCCCACACCCCCGCTACTTAAATATTCCTACTCCAAGATCGCACTGCATTGAAATAAAGGGAAAATATTCCCTATGGCGATTTCCATGTTATGCGCACAACGTTTCAACATTTTGACCAATCGGGTTTGCTCAATATGTGTTCGCCGTTTACAATTTTCGATCATGCGATAGGAACCCATATATATACACACACACACATATATATATATATATATATATATATATATATATATATATACATTGTATAATAATGCACTTGACTATGACAAGTTTGTGGAGGTCTTCTTTAGCACTCAGCAGATAGAGGCACTGTCTCATTTTCTGCAAGACCTTTATGATTTTTCTCACTGGCTCCAATAATGCCGATGCTGGTTCTGAGAAGACTGGAATCAATCCCTCAGGTGCTGACTTCAACTCTTGCGGAACTGTTGACATCAGTTAGGGTCTCAGCTTCAAGGCAACAGCCTTTGAAATTGGTGATTGTCAGTTTTATATTGCCATTTATATGGATGGTTTCTTAGTTGATGTTACTGGCATAGATGAGACCTTTATTACTGGGGATGAGCTTGATGCTGGTTTTATCAGTGGTAGTGCTAGTAGTTCAACAGCATCCGCCACCAGACCTTTAAGGATGAAGTCCAGGCCTGGGACCAATGGATTTGTTGGCTCCATTGTTGGAAGCTGACTCTCTTGTACCCAATCTCAGTGCCAAGCATGCTGGTGTCAGTGCTGACCTCCGAGGAATTTGATCCCATCATTTGGGACTGATATCCCCAGACTCAAGTGATTAATACTGAGGTTGATGCCATAAATGCAAACAGGTCTGCATTTTCCACCCTTAGCACCTACACCTTTTATGAAATTGACCTCAATACAATATGCAGAGTTCTCTTTGCATGGCCCTTGAGCCATCATCTTTGATGGAAAGAAAAATAGATGGCCCAGAAGTCTTATGCAGTGTCCCTCTATGATCATGGATCTATTCCATTTTCTTCTTCACTCTCAGACCTGGCACCTCTTAGGCTTGGTAAGGAACATACATACATGCAAGTGGATGCACATAGAGTCTCCTTCAGAGTTCCTTACCTTACATAGCAAAGATAAAGAGAGTGTACATTCACCTGTCCTCCCCCTGTTGACCATGTTTAAGGAGATCTTATTACTGATGAAGCAGAAAAGGGATTCTATAGTAGAAGAAACAATAAGTAAGGGATGAAGTTTTCATTTCTGTGAGATGTTGTAATTGGTAATATTAACCAGATGATGGATGAAAAATAGAAATGGAGCTGGAAGAGAAAGTATATACTTCACTGGCCCTCTTTGAGAGAAATCTTGATGAGTGGACAGGCAATAGGAAGTTCGCCCCGGGGATCACTTCAGTGGCCTTGCTTGACAGGGGCACTGGGAAATAACTTTGGGCGGCATGATTCCAGGGAATCTTCTTGGGCTAGGCTTATATAGGCTCCAAGACCGTTAGTCTAGTACACACCTGTGAACTTATAACCTCAAAACCAGTCTGTGATCAGACATTGAGGTGTGAATGAGGAAGATTTCTCCTACTTTGGTCTCAAGGGGGAGTGACTTTTTTCATGTGGAAAGAGCATACTTTGTGGGAAAGAGTGTGACCTTGTACACTAGCTATAAGTTGTGAAACAGAGAAAAATTATTTATTTATTTGTTTATTTATTGTTCCAGTACTGGAGACCACTCTGCTGACCTGTTCATTCCCCAGTGAGATCCCTGAGGCCAGTTCATTCCCTAGGGGTAAGTTTCATGCATATCATGAGTGAAGCCATCATTGTGAGGAGGTTCAGGGTTTTCCTTTGCAACTGTAAGTCTCTGAGCATGCTTATTAATGTTCAAGGGGTTAGCATGCAGTAGGCCATTGCAATGCACGCTGTCCCTCCATATGATGCGCTGAGTTGGCCCAGCTCCCTCCTTGTAAACAAGCACCTCTGTCTGATCACTAGCCCAACATGGGGATTCAACCATGGAGAGTTTGTCCAGTAACACATGCCAGTCCCCCGAAAAGATGTATCAGGCTTAAGCCTCGTCATTCCTTTCCATCCCCTGCCAGCTCCAGCAGGCACCTAAGCCAGTAGTTGCGATTTGGTCGTCAGAGTTGTAATCAGGGCTTTATCCTAATACACCAACAAAGCTGGCTGAAACTTGTGTACTTATTACAAACATACAAAAGTACTTCTCAGTTGCCAAGATTTAGGCATAGCACCATGATTCTGCCCTTCAGATTTAGCCTTGCTTCTAGATTTATGATGTTCCTCACAAAATCAGAGCTGTTTATGGGAAAATGCTTCATTAAATATATAAACCAAGAGTATACAAAGATTTACTACCACTAACTATATAGGGTCCAGTATATAGACCTGTTCTGAAAGAAACAAAAGTTCTTTTTCTTGGCCTTCTGCTATGATTTTTAAAGGACAGTGCTATGATTTTTAATGCTTGGATGTTGAGAGGTATGCAGAAGTGTAAGAAGGTCTTATAAAGTTGCCAACACAGTTGCCTCAGTGTCCTTTGTTCATCCCCCCTACCAACAAAAAAAAATGTCTAGTATTTTTATAAACATAGATTATCTGTTTTGTCTGCTGTGCAGCTGCCTTTATCCCTGGCCTTGCCTTCAGGGCTCAGCTTTAGTAATACTTCTGCTTTGGTGTACTGGCACTGTAAATGCTGCATAATAGTTTCAGAATATTGTGTATTCAGGTATGTCATGTGTTTTTCTGCCTCCTCTATTTTTAAGCTTGATGTTCGTGAATACTGGGTTCACAACTTAAAGTATGAATGTTCATCCCAGTGTACAGAAATCATAAATCATATAGTGTGTTGTATGATCTTTTCTGCATTCTCTTTAGCTTCTCCCTCACATTGGACTTGTCAGCTGTAATTAGGTATACCATCTGCTGAAGCATGGACTGCTTCTGCCAAGTACAAATCTGTGATTTAAGAAAACAGATGGTTATTGATAAGCGAATGACATTGTCCTTGGAAATCAGTTGTTTTCTGTTGTGAGTATTTGTAACAAGTGTTATCTCCTTTAGTGTTTACTCTGCTCCTTTGCACTATCAGACCTCATTAACCACCTGCTTCATGTTACATCAGCCAAGATGATAAACAGCTGTGCATTTCTGTTGTCAGCATGGCTGCATCTTTTCTGATGATAATTATTTTAGAATTCTTGCTTCTGCCTTTAACAGAGTCATGGAAAAGATCGTCTTTAAAGGTAGCAAATTTGGATGTTTTGCAAAAAAAAAAAAAATATATATATATATATATATATATATATATATATATATATATTGTCTTGTGAGTAGATTCCACATTTATGTGATATTTGTTTGGTATATCTCTATCTATGTAACCACTGAAATCCATTGTAATTAATTATGTTATGCAACACTATTATAAAATCATAAGCTGTAGTAACATTTTATTAGCAGATCAGCTATGCTTAATATAAATAGGTCTATAATTAATCACCTGGTCAGTTTTGTGCACCATCACCTGTGCTGTGTAATTATATAGCATCTTGGCATTTATGTGACATGGTGAGACTCAAAAATTCTTTTTTTCCCATCTGAGAACCAGTTTGAAAAACAATTATGAGTTGCTGATTGTTTGCAGAAGCACTGAAATGTTAGTAGTACACACATGGGAACACTGTGATGAAGCTGTTGTTACCAATCAGATTAGCTGTTTATATTGACTGGTAGTAAATTCTTCTTTAATGAGGGTGGGTGGTAGAAGTCAACTCACCTCTTACAACCTGGGTAATGAAAGGACATGCAGAGTGATGTTCCATGCCCTCTCTGCTTCTTTTCCAGCCACTGAATCCCTTTGGATTGCTTTTGTTAAAAATATTTTCTTCTTTCATTTCCTTTTTTCTGGGTCTCTTCCCTGTCTGTCTGCTGACCATCAAGTCTCGTCCCACTAGTCCTCTAACCATTTGTTCCTCTGTACTGGGCATTCCCAACCTGGGTTGAAGGCTGACTGGAGAGGCTGTCATACAGGCAACAATAGAGGTGGTTTGTGTCCTTGCCTGTATCTGTCAGTGCAGGTGATGAAGGGATTTCTAATGCTTTTAACTCTGCCCCTGAGTGGCTGAGATGGGCACTTGCATCACTGCGAGGTACTGCTATGCCCTCCCCATCCATGTGTGTTTTGCCACCCACATGCTAATGAGGGCTCCACTCACCAACTTGACAGAAGCAAGCTCACATTTTCTGATCGTGTGCCTCTTGTGTGGACCTTCGACCGTTTACAAGCCTGCAGACCTGCTGGAGGCAGAATGGCAGACTGGAACACTCCCTGTCTCCTTAAGATAGGCAAGAACGCATTGTTTACTCACTCCCATTCTCCCCTGTTTGGTTTCTCCAGCCCCTGAATCACTCACATCATAAACTGAGCTTATCTGGGTTGTAGTCAAGGCTTTATCTGTCTGTGCCATGGATCAAGCCTATTCATATCTGGAATCCCTTCTGTCCCTTCATGGAGTATCAGAGAGCACCATCAAAGTCATTTTGACTGCCAGTTGCTTGATAAATATGGAATAAAAGGCCTAGCACTATTTCTTTCTAGTGGCTTAAATCTTCCTCACTGCAGTCTTCCTTACTTCTACTGACTATTTGTGTTCATATGCATTTCCAGCTGATCAGACATTGTTAGGTCCTCTGTATTTCTGTTAATATGTATAAGAGCTTGTGCACAGTCGACTCAATATTTGTTGGCAAAGAAACAAGGAGAGGTGCCCTTCTCCATCTTCTCCTCCTATTCCAGTTTAGATTGGGAGCCTGTCTTATTTTTCATTAACGAATATGACAGACTGGTCTGGACTTATTTGCTGATAAAAACATAATTAAATAAAAATAAGTTAATTACTTAATATTTGTATTTCATTTGTTGACTGGGACTGTCCAAGTAGGAAGTCCCATTTTTAGTGGAGTCCCATGGAGAATATCTTGAGTGTAAAAGTAACCACATTGAGAAATTAAGTGGTTTAGAAATTGTCTATAGCTGATTGAGTCACGGTGACTAACATCAGCAGAAATGGACATGAATGTATGCTGGAGATAAGTGGGTTAAGGACTTGGCCTACTCTGACCTATGCCAGGGATTTATGCTAGTGGTGAGAGTGGTGTACGTGCCCCTTTTGGCCAGTGTGTGTACCCATTATAAAGCCCAGCAGCTCTGGGTCAGTAAGTTACTGGTGGGTGAATGCCCAGCCTGGGTTACCTGGGATAGCTCTACTGAGAAAAAGCTGGAAGTAAAACTAGCAAACCTGCCAAACATGAACTAAGGATTGCTAGATTGGGTATAGGCTCACTGATGGGACACAGCTTGGAAGTGGATGACATGAGTTATTTATTTATTTATTTGACATTTGTTGACCGGGAAAGTCCAACTGGGAGAAAGCCCTTTTTCAGTGGAGGCACGTAGAGAAAAGTTCCACAATACAAATATAAAAATACATGTTACAATAGAAATACAATACAAATGATTAGCAATATATAGCATGGTGATAAAAAGAAGAATAGAGACTAAAGGAGATTATATAGCAAAAATACATGAAGTTATCACAAATAAGTAGAGTAGAAGATAGTAAAATACAATATATTGGCTGGAAACTAGTAGAAATAAACAGAAGGAGAAATATGTTAAGGAAGGATAGAAGATTAGAGAGAAAAGAATAGCTAGAGTAGGAACTAGTGATGATAGTGGTGGTAAGTAGGAGAGTGGATATCCTGTATGTTCAAGAAACAAGGTAGAAGGGTAGTGCAGCAAAGCCACTTGACTTAGGATACAAAGTCTACTACACAGGGGGAGAACAGACTACAAATGGTATGGGAATTGTGGTGAGGGAGAGTCTTCTGAAGATAATGGGAGCTAACATCAGAATTAATGCCATACTCATGTTAATCTGACTCCATTGTGGTGTTAGGCTGAGATTATGAATACTGCATTATTTATCCCACAGCAGGGCTGTTATGATGAGGAACATAGTGCATTCAGGAAGTATTTGCAGGTCCTACTAAATGAAGCAGGACAACATGAGTTAATGTTGATAATGAGGGACCTGAATGCAAATATCAGGACAGAAAACACAATATGGCGACTGCCTAGGTCCACATGGATGGGACAAAAGGAATAAAAAAGGAGAGGCCATTCTAGAATTCTGTCTGGTAACTGGCTTGGTGATGGCTAACACATGGTTCACCAAGAGAGGCAATCTCAAGATCACATACAAGAGTGGCCAACAAGAAAGTCAGGTAAACTTCTTCCTAGTAAGGAAATGGCATTGGGGTAGATATTGCAAAGTCATAGCCAATGAAATAGTCAGCCTACAGCATAAACCATTGGTGACCACAATCAACTACAGGGAGTAGTAAAAAAAAAAGACTGTAAGGTCAACAGAGACTAGGCTGAAGATCTTTAAGTTGACTGGAATGAAAGCATGGGTAATTCAAGGAAATATGCAAGGCTCTAGCACCTCAGAAAGAAGATGAAATGGGTGAAGTCAAAGTAGAATGGCTGCTTTTCAAAACAGCAGGTGTGAAGACTGCAGAAGAGATATATGGCCAAGACAGTTATGGAAATAAGGTAGGTTAGAAAAGCTGATGATGGAATGCAGAAATACAGGAAGTTTATAAAAAATAAAGAAGAAAAGAAGTGCCAGAAAAAGCATAGTTAGAAAAGATGGACCAGGCTAAAAAGGAATACAGGATGGCTAACAAAGTTGTTAAGATAGCAGTCTTAACAGCAAAGAGCAAGACATTAGAGAAATTACCAGTTTCTGAAAAATGACTTACCAGATGTTCATAGGTTCATAGATGTTTACTAGGCTAACGACCACAAGGGCCTTTTTAAGCCTAGCCATGCATCCCAAATCTCTGACAAGTTCTTATACCCTTGATAAGTGTAAGCATAGGCCTGGGAGATTAACCATTTGCAGGTTATCTGTGTTCATTAGAGACATAGGTGCCAAACAAGAGATGAATTTCTGGTTTCCCATCCAATTGTCCAAGTTGCACTTGAATTGGGTTAAGGAGGAAGAATTCTGCTTCACATGGATGGGGAGCCTGTTCCATAGACAGGTAAGTCTCTGGGATACATACCTATCTCTCCAGCAGGTCCTTTTTATATCACAGGCAAGGTTTAAGTCTTTAGAATGGGTAATTCTGGTGCTGTTTGTTTTGTGCATATGCGGGAGGTCTATCAGACTGAGATCTGACAATGCCCTGTATGCCAGGCATAGATCTCCCTTCAAAAGCCTGTAGGAGACAGAATACAGGGATAGAGCCTTGAGGTGGTCTGCATAGGACATTTTACTTACACCCTGTATTCTTTTAGTTAGGAACCTCTGTGGAGGTTCCATTTGTTGGATATGCCTGGTTAGGTACATACCAAAGGGGGCATTGTACTCAATGATAGGTCTGATGAATGGTGAATACAGTTAAACAATGATTTCCTTGGACTTGCCATACCTTTGTTTATAAGTTGCACAACATAGAATGATTTCCTCACCACTGTAGACACGTGATGGTCAAAGGCTAGATTACTATCTATGTGTTTCCCAAAGTCCCTGACTGTTGGGTCAACTCTAAGGGCTGCGTTGTCAATATGATAGTTACCAAGGATGGATAACTTCCCAAAGGATACTATTATGCATTTCTTGGCATTTAGTTTTAGTCCATGGCTCTGACACCAGTTGTTTGTCTGTGTTAGCCCCTCCTGTTGAACATTTGTGTCAGTGTGAGATTCAATGACAGCTCCTAATTTGCAATCATCTGCAAATTTAGTCAGCCAGAAACTACTGACATTGGCTTTGACATCTGAATAGTAAATGCCAAAAAGGAGTGGTCCAAGGACTGATCCCTAAGGGACTCCACTTGTGACTGGCCTCTTTTTAGAGGTGGACTCCCCAATTCTAACTTCCTGGGTCCTATCTGTGAGCCAGTTTGGCTATCCAGTGGGTGACATATGGGTTTGTACCCAACCTCTTGAGTTTGTCAACAATGCCTCAGTGGGGTATATTGCCAAATGCTTTGGCCAGGTCAAGGTAGGCAGTGTGATCGATTTTGCCCTCATCCATTGCTAGTATTACAAGCAATCTTGACTATATATATAAGAATTCCTGCTTGTTTAATTTGAATGTGTGTTTTAGCCATTGTGATGTGCTGTTCTGTTCTAAGCTTCACATCTTGACATTAATATTTGATTACAGCATGTGAAAATGACATCTCACAACACACAGCAGCTGTTAATGTCACAACGAAACTCTATCAGGTTGCAAGGCAAAATGAAATGATACAAAAAATAGTCATCAGACATCATTCAAAAGGTGTAGCAGCAACAACCTGCTCACCAGTCCACAGAACGCCAAAGGGAGATGGAAGGAGTACTTCCAGCAGCTTTTGAATAAAGAAAACCACAGATAAACTGTATTGCCCCATGCACAGCCTATGATGAAAGATGCAGTAAGGTCCACTTTAGAAGTAAAATGTCACTAAAGAAAATGACATTAGGGAAAGCAGCAGGCTCAGATGAAGTCATGACAGGTGTGATCAAGATGTTAATGAGAAACAGCTCCTGAAGTTTTTCATAGTATTATGGAGGTACTCATAGTATTATGGAGAGAGAAGTGTATCCCAGATGACCAGAGAATAAGCATTCAAGTGCCATTGTATAAGAACAAATGGGACATTCACAACTAGAGGCAATACAGAAATATCAAACTCTTATCACACTACATGAAAGTATTGGAGAGGGTAATTTACCCTACTAATTACCACATTAACGGCAACCCCCTAAGCACACAACCTGTGGTGAGAGACTTGGGTACACAGGTTGACAACAATCTTGCATTCGACCATCATGTAGAAGCAGTGGTCAGAAAAGCCATGTACTTGGCTCAGCTCATAAGGAAAGGGATTGTATCTAGAAAAAAGGAGGTTATTACCTCTCTGTACTCCTCCCTCAATAGGCCAATAACTGAGTATAATGCCCCATTTGGTATGTACCTGTCCAAACACCTGCACCAACTGGAAAGTCCACATAAATGCCTCACAAAGAGAATCCTTGGCCTCCAACACCTGTCCTATGCGGGCAGGCTCAAATCACTATCACTCTACTCGGTATCATACAGATTGCTCAGAGGTGATCTGTGTCTCACCTACAAGACAATCCCGGACCTTGCCCTACTAGAGATGATCCATATCCATAAGTCTTTACACATTACCCTCTCAAAAGGCCTAAATCTAATATGCGATATCAAGAAAACCTGCTAGAGAGACAGGTTTGTCTCCCAGAGGCTGCTCCATCTCTGGAATAGACTTCTCATACACATCAAACACGGTACCTTGCTGACTGTCTTCATGTGCAGCCTTGATGAGTGGATGACAAACCACAGATTTGTCCCAGGGGTTCCACCTGTGTCCCTCACTGACAGGTGCTGGCTGAGGTATTTTTTTTGGGGGGGGGGTAAAATATTGGCTAGGCTTATAAGGGCCCCAGGGCTATTAGCCTAGTAACCTCCTATGATCATATAAACAAATATGCAGAGTAATAAAAAAGTAAGCTGGAAGATGAGCAGTTTGGAATTAGATCAGTATGAAGCACAGCCAACCCAGTGTTTGCAGTGATACAGATAGTGGAGAAGAAGGAGAAACTGATAATGAGGAAAGAGTCAGACATTCCTAAACCTCAAGAAAGCTTATGACAAGGTCTCAAAGCTTGCTGGTTTGTGCTGTCCTGCAATGGTTCAAAGTCCTGGAAACATTAGTAGAATTAGTACAGGCTAAGTACAAGGACCCAGTGAAACAAGTATGAACAGTGTTTGGACTTACAGATGGTTTCCCAGTGCGAGTGGGGATGAATCAGGGTTCAGCTCTGCGCACACTGCTGTTCATACTGGTGACATACTACATTAGCAAACAAGTAGGTGGGGAGAGATCACCAAAGCTACTCTGTGCAGATGATGTGGCACTACAAGCAGACTCTGAACAGGAACTTCAGCAAAGGATTGACTTCAACAGTTGGCTAAGTTTCTGGTGTTATTCTAAGGGGATCCAGTATCTGTCTGCTTGGGATGACATGATTGACAGACCTCGATGCTTTGCCAGAGATGGCCCTCATCTGTCACCCCTGAGTTTCTGGGTACTGGCTAAGGCTCTTGCCACCCCTATGGTGCCTTTTTTAGGCGGTGTTCCAAAGACCATATTACCACTGTAACAGCTATAAATAAACGCAATCTGAGGGTCATGCTGCTCAGTACTAGAAGTCTAAATCTCAAGCTGCACTCACTCGAAGCACTCCTCAAAATGGAGAACATCGACATTTGTGCTGTAACGGAGACCTGGTTTAAAGAGGAAGAAATCATCCCTGCACTACTAGGCTCTAGCTCATTCCAGACCTTTCGGCCCCGAAACATGGATCAGAGCATCAAAGGAGGTGGTGTCTCCATATTCATAAAGGATATGCACACCTCCAGACTAGTAGCCCAGCATAACACATCTGAGATACTTCAGGTACAGCTAACATTGGGTAAGATGGCGATCCAGGTCATAACCTGGTATAGGTCCCCAACCATGTCCATAGACTCTCACTGCACATTCCTAAGCACCCTGGAATCTATCAAGGTCCAACACAACACTCTCATACTAGGAGACTTCAACTACCCCTCCATCAACTGGGAAAACTACAAAAGCACCAATACACTGGCCGAACGCTTCCTGAAATTCATCAGTTCCAATGCCCTGGACCAGCTCATTCTGATCCCCACTAGAGGAAGCAACATCCTTGACCTGGTTATTACTAACATTGGTGACCGTTGCTCTACAGCAATAGTCAATCCCTCCCTGGTCAGATCCGACCATAAACTAATAACCACAGAAATCCCACATCTCACCCCCCCCCCCCCGCAAAGGTAACCACCTTGCAAATGTTCTCTAAAGCTGACTTTGGACTCCTAAAAACAGAGGTGGCTAATTTCACGGCATCCATGCCAATGGAAAATAGCTGCATGACTGCCAAATCATACACCAATGCAATGTACAAACATATACATAAATGCATGGAACTAGCCATATCCAACAGAACCAAGGCACTCTCCTCCAAATAAGGAAGCCAAACTGGTGGTCTCCTGCCATTAATAAACTCTACAACAGAAGGCAGAAACTGTTGCAGAAAAAGGTGATGTCCCAAGACTGGAAAAACTCCCTTAAAAGCCTCAACGAAAAGTTGAGATCCCTCATCAAATCCTCTAAAGCCAGCTATGAAGGCAGAATTGCAGCAGACACTAAAAACAATCACAAAGCCTTCTATAGTTATAACAAGAACTTCCACGGCAATACCCAGATTTGCTCTGAGTTATACTGCACAATGGTACCTCCTATACTGAGCTAACAGATATTGCCAGCATACTAGCCGACAGATTCAGTGCCAGCTTTACCCCTCTCTACACCCTAAAGGACCGGAAGAATGTCAGGCACCCAGCATTACTGCAGCACAGGTAAAAACTGCATTGTCCAAAGCCAAGAATACAGCTTCCATGGGACCTGATAATATCCTTGGCTGTGTTCTACATGAACGACAAAGTGAACTGGCACCACATCTGTGTGCCCTGTTCAGTCACAGCCTCACCTCAGGCTTTGTCCCTACCGAATGGCGCACTGTTACAGTCATCCCTCTCCATAAAGGGGGTGTGACTACAGACTCTGGGAATTATCACCCCATTAGCCTGACAAGTCTGATATGTAAAGCTGTGGAGCACATCATCATGGACCTGGTTAACAAAGATATAGGAAATCTCCAAACTCTGGACCCATGCAGTTTGGCATTGTGGAAGGGAGATCATGCCTGCTGAACCTGGTTGACTTCTTTGAGTCAGTCACCAGGGCTGTGGATGAAGGTAAGACACTGCATACAGCCTATGATCTGGCCAAGGCCTTTGATACCATTCCTCACTCGGGAACTATTGATAAACTCACCAAACTAGGCATCAACCCCTATAATACTAGGTGGGTTGCAAATTGGCTCACAGATAAAACACACAGTGTGAAAGTAGCGAACTCCAAGTCAGACTGCCAACCAGTCACAAGTGGAGTCCCACAGGGATCAGTCTTGGGTCCTCTCCTGTTCAGCATCTATTTCTCAGACATCCAGGCCAACACAAAGGGACTCTGGCTGACCAAGTTCGCAGACAACTGCAAACTGGGAGCCATTATTAACTCCCCAAATGATTCAGACATCCTACAGAAAGGCCTCAATGAAACCAATGACTGGTGTCGAAATCACGGCCTTAAATTTAACGCCAAAAAATGCATCATCGTCCCCTTTGGTAAAAACTCAGTTCCCACTAATTACCACATCGGTGGGAGCCCACTGAACACTGAAGGTGTTATAAAAGATCTGGGGACACAGGTTGACATGAACCTCTCCTTTGACCACCACATTGCCACTGTGGTCAGAAAGTCTTTCTGTGTGGCACATCTCATTACCAAGGGTTTTGCATCCAGGAAGAAAGAGGTCATCGTCTCTCTCTACTCTTCCCTCATTAGACCAGTCATCGAGTATAATTTCCCATTTGGCATGTACCTCACTAGTAGACACCTGCAATAGCTGGAGAGGCCACAGAAGTACCTCACAAAGAGGATCATAGGCATTAAACACGTCCTACACAGACAGACTCAAAAGACTCCAGCTATTCTCTGTCTCATATCGCCTACTTAGAGGCGATCCCTACTTGACTTACAAAGCCATATCTGACCCAGCTCTATTAGAAATGCTACATCTAAATAAATCCCAGTCCCTCCGCGCCACATGCTCCAGAGACCTCAACCTCATTACCACAATCAACATAAGATGCTGGAGGGATAGGTTCCTCACCCAGAGACTGCCCATGCTCTGGAATAGACTTCCCATACATGTCAAGCAGAGCACCTCGCTGTTCCTGCTCAAGAGAAATCTTGATGAGTGGATGGATAATAGAAAGTTCACTCTGGGGATCACTCCAGTGGCTCTACTTGATAGAGACACTGGGAACTAACGTCGGGCGGCATGATGTCAGGGCACTTCGGCTCCATGGCCATTAGCCTAGAACACACCTATGAACCTATGAACGGAATACAAAACTGAAGGCACATGGGATAAAAATGAGTACAGCCAAGACAGTTGTCACGGCAACAAATGGAGGAAATCAGAAGAAGCTGAAAATCAACATAGAACGAAAATAGTGGATCAGATAAACAGATTCAGTTGTCTGGAAAAGGTGGTTGACATGAAGGAAAGTCTGAGTGAGGACATCAAAGCTAGAATCAGAGGTGCTGCAGCCAAATAGCATAGAGTCTCAGGGGTAGTGTGTGACTGAAGAATTCCAAAGAAGCTGAAGGGTAAGGTGTACACATTTATTAGTGTTGTGACCAGTACTACTGTATCATACAGAAACCTGGGCAGTGACGGCACAGCAGCTGAGGAAGCTAATTGTGGTGAAGTGCCTGAGATGGGGAGTGGGATGCAATATTTAGGAGCGAGGAAGAAATAACATCATCAAAGCTGAAGTCAAAGTAGCTCCAATTGCTGAGAAGATCAAAAAGAACAGGTTATGGTGATTTAGACACCTGTGCAGGACAGCAGAAGACAACCTGGTGAACAAGATTTGGGAGCGTCAGCAAGAAAGCAAAAGGAAACAAGGATATCCTAACAAGAGGTTGCTGGATAGACTGTGTATGAGAGAAAACCTACGACAGCCAGGTATGATTCTCGAAGATGGTAGGAGAGTGGCAATGAATCGAAAGAGGCAGCAACAGTTGATTTGACACCCCAACCCCATGTTGGAAAATGGGAAAAAAGGGGCTGATGATTTTCCATGTATTAATACTTGTTGTAAAGATCTGTTCATGTGTCATTAGAGATTGCACAGTGATTTTTCTTATATTATTTCAAGAAAACTGAACAAATTAAATGGCATGAGTTGCAAATATAGACATGTTGGTAATAGAGAGCTGTGCACATCTTAGTAGGACCTGTGTATTGACATTCTTGGTATTATTTTAAGAATAGTATAGTGGGAAAATAATGTATATTAACTATTTTTATAACCAATTTAAACTGGGTAATACTTAAAGAACTGAGAGTGTTGCCATTAAGTTTTTGGTAAAACTGATTAAAGAAATGAATAGTGTATGCATTTAAATGTTTACAGTACTTTTCCACTGACACAGCTGCAGTGCTATAGCAAGATCCAGAAACACATACAAAATTGGGAAAGTCCAGATTTTTATTTAAGACTGAATATGTTTAGAGGATGCTAAACAGAAAATAAGGGAATACCTCGATAATATGCATGAGTTTGGAAAGATTGCTGGTAAGCAACTGTTTTTTGATAACTCCAGAGCACAAAAACTTTTAGCACAACGACTCAGGCAACAGAAAGTAGAAAGGGTTTTTGCCAAGCTTAGAGAGCATACAACAAGGAAGATAACAAGACATCCAGTAGAGGTACTTGAAATATTTTGGAAATTTTATGAAAGTCTGTATAAAGCTGAGAAGTGTGGCAATCAAGAAAAGATACAAATGGAAATGTTTATGAAAGAATTAAATATGCCAAGGTTAGAGGCAGATGAAGCTCAATTACTAACAGGATAGTAGGGGATGAGATAAAAATGGTGATGTGCAACCAATCTACAGGGAAGTCCCCAGGAATAGATGGTAATCCTATGCAAGTTTGGAAGCTAGGACGGAAAACTGATAAAGATTGTGAAGGTTTAATAGTATTTTAAGAGGAGGAGAAGCACCAACATCCTGGAAGAAAGTGGTGGTGGCTGTAATACCTAAAGATGGTAAAAATCCATCAGATCTACCTTCATACAGGCCCATGATTATAAAGTGTTTATGTCTATAATAGCTAAAAGAATGGCAAAGGTGATGCCAAGATTGATAGATATGGAGCGGTGTGGTTTTGTGGAGGGGAAGCAAATATTTGACAACATTAACAGAATATTGATCAAGAGGGAAGCAGAATGTGAGAAAATACCACTGTTGTTGGTGAGTCTTGATGCAGAGAAAGCATTTGACAGAGTAAGCTGGGACTTTATGAGCAGGGCAATGGAAGCACTTGCATTCCCTGATAAAATTATAAGGTTGACTAGGAGGATATATGAGGGATCGGAGGCAAAAATTAAAGTGGGTGGGTTCCTCTTTGAAAATTTCTGCTTGAGCAGAGGAACCAGGCAGGGGTGTCCTCTTTCCCCTTTGTTATTTGCTTTATATTTATAGCCACTGGCAAAGAAAATAAGGGACTCAGAAATTCAAGAATATAAATTGTATGGTAGTCAAGAAAAGCTGTCTGTATTTGCAGAAGATATTATTTTACACTTGATAAAACTAGAAAAGTATATTTAGTGCTGTGGAACATTTTGAGACAGCTTCAGATCTTTTTGGGATGCAAAATTAATGAAGCTAAAACAAAGGCAATGGCTGTAAATTATGTAACCACACATTAATTGGTTCAGTAATATCCATATTTATAGTGACATGATAAAATGAAGTACTTAGGAGTATGGATTAAAAGGATTCTGGTGTGGCAGCTAAGGATATGTGGGAGGAACTAAACAAAAGATAATACAAAAACTGAGAAATTGGAAGCAGTGTTATATGAATATGGATAGGAAGATACAAGCAGTTAAAATGTTTTTAGTCCCATTCTTTTTATACACAGGTCAGGCATATTTTTATCAATCAGAGGAGAAGTTTTGGATAGCAATTAATAAAGAGTTGAAAGATTTTATCTGGGAGGGAAAGACAGCAAGTGTCAAGTGGGATAAGCTGATTCTTCCAATAGTATAAGGCAGTTTGGGACTACCCAATTTGAAGGGGTATTTCAGAGCTACACAGTTAAGGCTCCTATACATAGCACAAGAAGCAAAAACCTCTAAATCAAAGTAGAAAGGGATTATGATGAATCTGGGGAAGCTCAAGAAACAAGGAGAGACTGAGATTTTGGATACAGATCCTAAAGTAGAATAACAGTAATCATATGGAATATTATATTCATAAAGAAGCAGAAAGTATTCTAAGAACTACTAGACCAAAAAAAAACCAGAAACAGCCAGGCAAGGTGTAATGAAAAAACTAAATACCAAACAAAAAAACGCCAAACAGGCACGGGGTAGACTGACTGTTGTTTTTTGCGTAGTCAAACTTTAATAGTCGCTATTCGTCACAAAGACTTTTTCAGAAATATTTTATCAAAACACTCTCTTCATTATAAATAATCACATCAATTCATTTAATGACCAGTCATCACTTACAACCAATTATGCAAAACATGTTTCAAAATGCAGTTTACACTTTGTTAACCCACAGAGTTCCTTTCTCAAAAGGAAAACTAATACTTTTTGATGGTCACTCTCCTTTCTTTTAAAAAGCACCTAATGTTAACTGTATCATTTAAACCTGGTGAAATATAAAAGGCAAGATCTAACTGCCATTCAGCTTCTTTTTGCTCAACTAAAGTCTTAAAATTACCTCCCCTTGGGTCTTGATTGACTACTTCTATTATAGAGAAAGTGAATTTCTTCCAATTTGAGCATTCAGTAGAATGCTTGTATAAAGCATTGTTAACATTTTTACTTTTAATTGCATACTGATGCTCTTGAATTATCTTTCTTAAACTTCTTGTAGTCAGTCATTCCCACGTAAAAGGCTGGGCATGCTGGGCAGAAAGCTACATACACTATTTCACTAGTTCCACAATCCAACCTACCAGGAACTCTAATAGTGCGTTCTAAAGGTGTTAAAAAATATGGACCTTCATGTCTGAATCTACAAGCTTTGCATCCCAAACATTTGAACATTTCCAGGCTTTCCTGTGTAGAACAACATTGTGGATCTTTTTTCTTATTTTCTAATATCTGTTTGATACTGTAGTTTTTCTTATATGCAAAGCTTGGACTATCACCTGACACCCTGGCAACATCACTGTTGCCTGAAATGACCTTCCAGTTGCCACTTATTATTTTACGTATAACATAACTACCAATACTCATGTCCAAACTGAATCTAGGGCCTTCACCTCTACTTTCCATTCTTCCACTTGTGCTGTCAAGGGAAGGCTCATTCTTTTTGAAAATCCCTTTGCTTAAAATGGGTTGAAATTTAGTAACTCTCTTTGCAATAATTTCTTGAGTAGTCCTATCTAATAAATCACCAGGACAACCCCTATCTAAAAATAAGTCTTTAATGAACTTCACTTCTGTTGTAAAAACTCTGTCTTCAACTGTCATATGGGACACTCTAATAAATTGTCCTCGTGGAATGTTCTTTTTCATGAACATGGGATGACTACTTTTAAAATGTACATAACTATTGCAAAAAGTACTCTTTCGATGAATATTACTAATAAAGCAATTTGTCTGGGTGCCACATCTAATATCTACATCTAAAAATGACACATTAGAACCTTGTTTACCCCAAGTGAATTTTAAAAAGTAAGTACTTTGGTTTAAAGACTCTACAAAACTCACAACGTCAAAACCATTTTCTTGTACTATAAAAAATAAATCATCGACAAATCTTTTGTAAAAAATTATTTTGTTGAAATATAGTACTTTAGGTAAAATTTCAACATTCCACCATCCCAAAACCAGGTTGACACAGGTAGGTCCTACTGTGGCCCCCATTGCCACTCCCTTTAACTGTTTATAAAAACAATTGTTAAACATAAAATAACTGGTTTCCAATAACAATTCTAAAAGCAACATCAAAGTCATAATGTTGGTGTTTTTTACATTGGTATTATTATTATTATTATTATTATTATTATTTTTTTTGACTTTCGGCTTTTCCCAGTTGGGGGTCACCACAGCGGAACTCCGGTCCGCTCATGATTGGTAGTGGATTTTTACGGTGCTGAGTTTCCAGCCTGACGCCCAACCTTCAACAAAGGCATGCCCATTCACCCTCACACCTACCTGCATGTCTTTAACGTCACTCAACTGCAGGGAAGACATGCAGACTCCACACAGAAATCGCACCAGCCGAGAATCAAGCGGGAGAACCTCTTGCTGTGAGGTGACAACGCTAACCGCTGCACCACCGCGGCTACTGTTTTTTATCAAAAACCACCTAATGTATTCTACAGCAGTTTGAATGTATGAACAACAGGGACTACAACAAAGCTATAGAAATGTTATTGAACAATGCAGATGAATATAGAAGTGTTGCTAAGTTTGAAATAACTGAAGTCATGCATGTTCACAACTAGGGTCTACTTTACAGGTGATTAAAGGAATCAAATTGTCCAGTTCTGGGTTGATTTCCAAACCCATTCCTTTCTGAAATGCTTCTGGTGATCAGAGTTGCAGTGTCATTTTTAAACTTATTTTCTTCACAGTTAAGAAGGTGCACTAAGTTTGGATCTGATGATGTCAGTAAATATTTATGCAGTCCTATGTTGCATTTATATGCATATATTCAGTTTTAAGGAGGCTCAGGTCTCCTACTGACTGGGGATGCATAATTTTGCCATTTGCTCTTTTTATGCATCATTTAAAAAAAAAACAAAAAAAAAACCAGTTTTATTTCCTGTAAAATTACTCCAACATTTTGGGGGCAGTCAACCATAACAAAGATATAGGGTTAAACAGGGAGAAAAAATGATTTATAACTTGAGCGTTATTCCTAGATGTCAAAGTACTTTTCACTGTTAGTTTTAATCTCCTGAAAAATTCCTTACTAAGTTTTGTTCTAATTTGTTAATGTTGTATTGTTGATCATTCATGTATTCCTATATATTATACATTCTTTCTCGTTCCAGATCTTCAATGTTACATTGCTTTTCCAGAGTGATACTTTGTTGATATTTCAGTTTTTCTAGTATAAATGTTGCATTGACACATTTGGCAAGGCCAAGTGTCACGCTTATATTTTACGAAATAGGTTTAGCCATTAAGGTTTATACTTCCCACTGCTTGTCAAATGAGCTATACAGTATTCAGTCATTCACAAAATGGAGGTAAGATTCCATTTGACAAGGTTGTTTTCTGGAAGTCAAGCTGTAGGCATAGCATTATCTGTAAAGTAAACAGTCTAATGGCTGGACAGCAAGGCAAAACTGCAGTGACAGGAAAGAATCACCATAGAATATCCCTTGTTGGATTTTTACACATGCAGTAGTAATTTATCCTCTTTTGTGACTCAGCTGTAAACTGGTCTGCCACCATTTCATAGTGACCATTATGTAATTTATCATTGTATAGTGTATATTGTACATCTGTAAGCATCGTATGATCCAGGAATGTGGCATACCATTAAAAGCATTTTTTTAATCTGTCCATGCAATATTTAGCTTCTGTGCCTTGTTACGGTTTTCTGTTATAGCTTTGTTTAATAATAGGTGATCTTTACTTCTACATTGTTATTATTACAATTATTGTTAAAATGTGTGGACTGGGTAGGTTGGCTAGTCCTTGGATCCATTTTAGACATGATCTGAACTCTTAACTAAACTTAAACCCACCAAATTAGCAGCAGACAGCCTCCCAAGTGAATACCTACAAGTCACAGCTGATGCTCTGGCCTACCCAGTATCCATCTTGATTAACCGATCTCTGTCAGAAAGTTACGTTCCCACACTATGGAAAGTATCACATATAATTCCCCTCCACAAAGGCGGACCCTCCACAGAACTAACCAGTTACTACCCCATAGCTATTCTCTCTCCACTCTTCAAAATACTAGAGAGATGCATACACTCTCAGGTCTCAGACTACTTCCTTACTAACAACCTCCTTTCCAGTACTCAGCATGGTTTCCGACCAAACCATAGTACCACCACTGCCGTACTCTCCTTTACTAACACTATCCTTCAGCATAAAAACAATGGCTATCTCTCCTCTGCTACTTTCCTAGACCTATCTAAAGCATTTGACATGGTCCCACACAAACAAATTATCTCTGTCCTCAATAACCTATCCTTCTCACAATCGGTCACCAACTGGTTTCAGAGTTACCTGTCTGACCGCCAACAGTCCGTTTTATGGCAGAATGACATATCTCCCCAACTTCCTGTCTCCATAGGGGTTCCCCAAGGATCCATCCTTGGACCCCTACTCTTCTCAGTTTACACCAATAATCTAGCCTCTGCCACCAAACATGGCACACTCATACAATACGCAGATGACTCGACCATCATCTGCTCAGCCCAGTCCCTACCAAAACTGCAAAAAGTCACACAGGAAGCCTTTTCCTCTGTTGAAACATGGTTATCCGATGCCCGATTAATACTCAACCCAAACAAAACTAAACTACTCATCTTCCAACCCACCAAACATACTCAAAACAACTCTCACTTTAACATCACGGCAAAAGACAACACCACTATATACCCAACTGAACATACCAAATTGCTAGGAGTGGAAATAGACAATAAACTAAAGTTTGACATTCACATATCCATGACTATAAAAAAAGTCCACAAAAAACTAGGAGCATTATACAGAAATAAGCAATTTCTCACCAACGCAGCAAAGATTTCAGTAGCAAATTCACACCTTATCTCCACCCTACTTTATGCCTCTCCAATATATACCAACCTAAGGCAATGTGATCTAAACAAGCTAGAGACCTGCTACAACAAAATTGCCAAATTCGCCACAGGGGCATCCTACCGTAGTCACCACTGTCTCTCACTTGCTGAACTGGGCTGGCTTGAACTCCCTCACCTCCTTCAATGGTATCAACTCTCACTCGCCCACAAACTAGTAAACCATCCACTAAATGTCCCATCCCTCCAGAATCTACTCCAACCCTATCGCACCACCAGACCACTAAGATCCAGCAGCAAAATCACTTGCAGATCACTAAAGCCAATAACTCTGCTGGTGAAGCACTATTCTCTTGCGCCATAGCCAAATTATGGAACTCACTCCCACCCACAATTACCTCCATACCATCATGCACCCACTTCAAAACTTTACTAAAAGCACAACTAAAAACATGCTGGCTATGCCCTTGCAACTCCCACTCTAATATCATCCACCCCATCCAACCACTACCTTTCTTTCCACTCCACTAATTACCTTGATTATAGCAAGCTCAGATGCTCATAAGCCAGTACTTATTATACAGCACGAACAACTTCTTCTTGTAACATTTGTTAATGTCTGGTATGCACTTCACAGATAAAGATTCTAGTTGTCTACTGTTGTACTATGTTCTTCATCTGTAAATATGTTGTAAGTAATTGCTATGTAAATTGTTAATTACTATGTAATCCAATGTAAATATTGTCTGTTTATTTCAACTGTGGAGCTTTTCTCCCTGGGCCTCCGCTGAAAATGGACCTACGTCCAGTCGGACACTCCCGGTCAACAAATTTAAATAAATAAATAAATAAATAAATAAATAATCTGGGAAAGTACATAATAAAAACATGCTGATATATGAAGTAGCAGAGCAAACAGGGTTACAATGTGAAAACAAAAATATATTTTGCAGAAGAATCAGTTATACGAAGGGCATGCAATGTAAAAATGAGATGAAATGTGTAAAGATACCTCTAGAATAGAGCAGTGATTACATCAAAATTGATAAGAATCATTTATGTTGAATATCATAAATACAATTAGGATGTACTAGTGCTAGACAATAGAGACAAACTTTGGCAACAGATAAAGTTAAGTGTTAAACTCTTGAGAGCTGAGAACTGAGTGGTATGACTACCTTTGTGTAACCCAGGATGAGAATATTTTTACCTGTGTGGAGTACCTAAACTAAAAATTAGCATACATTTGCATATTTACATATATCCAAGGATTTTCTCCAATGATTAGAGGTCTTGTGGTCTAGTTGGAAATTGTCAGACTAAAATTATGTTGACTGGTTCTTATACTTATTAATAAAGCATGCATACTTATATGTGAATTCTATGATGATCTCTGTTTTCTTTTATACCTTTCTGTTTTACCGCCTTAACTAAGTTTTTTTATGTAAACATCCGTAAATGCTGCATCTTTTCTGGTATACAATTTGATGGATGGCAAGTTATTGACTGACAGTTCCTGTGATGAGTTGCAGGTTAAGTTTTAGAGAGGTGTATATTTTTCCCTATTTTTAACCAGGCTGGTGCTTCTCACAGCTAAATCCTGATGCAGAGATGTTATTACTTTTAGCCAGACTTTGGGTTCAGCATCTGAACTTGGGGATTTCCATGTAGGTGCCATCCCTAATTTTGTCTCAGCTTCACTGGCTGTTACTTCATTTTATTTCCTGTCTTCTCTGTTATCAATGTTTACTGATTCCTTACCTCTTTTATGTTCAGCAAGATCTTCACAGAGGCTTCTCCAGACTTCATAGGTTTCTTCTATTTTACATGGTGTTACTGTTATTATTGTTTTTCTTCCAAATGAGTTATCTTTTTTTCTGGGTTATCAACTAACTGCTCCTTTTGTATTTTTTCTTTATATTTTTCAAAATATTTTCTGAGTTTTTCTGCTTGTGATACTACTTTTAATTTATTATTAGAAATGATATAAAATAGATACTGAGCTACTTTGTTGTGTGTTTATCTTTCAAAGAGTTTTGGTTGTCTAGCCCCTTTTCCATATTCTCCAAGTAGTGAAACGTCTTATCTTAGATGCTTGATAATTATTCTGATCATTATTTCCATGGTGATCTTCTGCTTTTTGTCTTATTTTTCTTTATTATTCTGCATTTATCTGGCAAAACTGTATATTTTATTGGTTTAGCTGCAAAATAGTCTATGTTTTAAATCTGTTATATCACAATGGCTCCCTTGTAATGGTTCTGATTACTATATTACCTGTTGTATCAATGTTCTAACACTCAGTGTGCCTTATATACTTCCTATATTCTTTTTCTTTCATCTCCCTCCCTATCTCTTTTTCTCTTTATATACAGATGTATAATATATATATATATATATATATATATATATATATATATATATAAAACATTTTATTTAAGGATGTTTTCTTTGCTTGTGGCTCTTGGTGTTTCTCCTGTTGTTCAATCCTAACTTGACTTTCAACCAATTCTCCTTATAAAAGTCTTGAAATTTTCCTTTGTGGTTTATCTATAGTACCAGTGTCCTTCTCTGTCTCTTGTACTATGTCCTGAGGATTTATTACTCATCTTGTTGGGCAGTTGTTTATGTAGGAATCTGAACAATGAATCTTTCACTGCTTAGCTTCTGAATAGCCTCACTTTCAATTAATTGCCTTTCCGCATCACTAAACTGCTTGTTTCTAAACACATTCCATTTTGTGGTGTTATTTTCTGTTTAATGTTTAGCAAATCTGGATACCTTTTTCTTTGTATACCTTCAAACATCTTTTGAGTCACTGTGTTCATATTAATTAATACAGTTTTCTTTTCCTCATAAATATTGTACTGCATCGTTTCTTTTTCTTTCTTTGTTCCTTGTTGCTTCTTTTTGCTTTTCAATAGTTTTCAGTTTTTGTTTATTTTTTTTGTAGCACTTCTTTAGTTGCATCATGTTTTTCCTTGTTGATCTAATATTTATTAATTTAGACATTGTTTTTTTTCTTTTCTGTTCTTTCTGTGATTTTACGTTATATTTGAAGATTTTGACAATATTTTTCGGGTGCATTTATTTTCTCTCCTCAGATTTCTTTACTACCCTTGCTGTGTAATCCCTATGTGAGTTGTTCAACTTTACAATTTTTGGATATACATAGGTTCATAGGGTCATAGGTTGATACTAGGCTATCTGCCCTAGGGCATTTATAAGCCTAGTAGTGTGTTTGGCTATCGGCACCCTTTTAGATTAGTTGACTGTGCCTCTGTATAGTAGGTCACAGAAGATAGCCCTTTTAAGATTAGTTTACTGTACCTCTGTCTAGTAGGGACACAGAAGAGATCCCAGGGGTAAACCTACGATCTCCCATCCACTCATCAAGATTTCTCTTGAAGAGGGTCATTGAGGGCCTCTGCCTAACATGGATTAGGATTTTGTTCCAGAGCGAGGGGAGCCTCTGGGATATGAATCTGTCCCTCCAGCATGTCCTATTTATTTCTGTGCTGAAGTTTAAGTCCCTGGAGCGTGTAGCTGTAAGGGATTTGGATTTCCTGAGGTGGAGCATGTCCATTAATTCTGGGTTGGAGATGGCTTTATATGTCAGGCACAGATCGCCTCTGAGTAGGCGGTAAGCAACCCAGTAGAGCTGGAGTTTCTTTAGCCTAACTGTGTAGGGCATCTGTTTGAGTCCCTTGATCCTCTTGGTGAGATACTTTTGGGGTCTTTTCAGTTGCTGCAGGTGTCGGGTAAGGTACATCCCAAATGGGGCATTGTATTCAATTATGGGCCTGATGAGTGATGAGTAGAGGGGCACAATGACCTCTATTGATCTAGATGTGAACCCTTTCATGATAAGGTGGGTTATATAGAAGGTCTTTCTAACCACTTTGGCAATGTGATTGTCAAAGGAGAGATTGCTATCTACTTGGGTCCCCAAATCCCTAATTACTTTTTCCGTACTTAATGGATTACCACCTATGTGGTAATTTGTGGTCACTTTGTTTTTCTCAAAGGGGATGACTATGCACTTTTTGGCATTTAGCTTTAGGCCATGGCTCTGGCACCAGTTATCCATCTCTGTGAGACCCTTTTGGAGGATGCTTGTGTCAGTCGGCAAGTCGATTATGGCACCAGTTTGCAGTCATCTGCGAACTTGGTCAGCCATAGTCCTCCCGTGTTAGCCTGTACCTCAGAGAAATATATACCGAACAAGAGAGGTCCCAGGACTGAGCCTTGTGGGATGCCACTTGTAACTGGTTTAGAGTCTGACATGGCACCTGCAATTCTGACCATGTGGGTTCTATCCCTGAGCCAGTTTGCAACCCATCTTGTGACATAGGGGTTGATATTTAAGCTGGTGAGCTTATTTATGATGCTCGAGTGGGGTATTGTGTCGAAGGCTTTTGCAAGGTCCAGGTAGGCTGTGTGGACTACCTTCCCTTCATCTATGGCCTTGGTGACTGTTTCAAAGAAGTCGACCAGGTTCAAGAGGCAATATCTGCCCTTAACATAGCTGAATTGGGTAGGATCCAGTGTTTGGAAGTTCCCAATGTCTTTGTTTATGAGTTCCATAATGATATGCTCCATAGCTTTGCAGACCAGGCTAGTCATTCTTATAAGGCGATAGTTTCCGGGGTCCATTGTGGCACCACCTTTGTGGAGTGGGACCACTGTTGCTGTACGCCATTCCTTGGGTACATATCCTGTAGTAAGGCTGAGATTGAACAGTGACTTTATGTGAGGGTTCAGTTCTTCTTGGAGCTCGTGTAAGATGCAGCCCAGGACACCGTCCGGTCCCATTGATGCTGTGTTGTTTGCTTTGGAGAGGGCAGCTCTCACCTGTGCATCTGTGATGTCAGGGAGGCTACACCTCTGTTGGGATAGACATTTGCTCTTTTGGGGGGGAAGGGGGGGAGAAGTTTGCACTGAACCTGTCTGCCAGGATGTTGGCAATGTCTGTGGGTTCAGTGTATTTTTTGTCATTTTGCACTAACTCAGAGCATATCTGGGAGTTATTACCCAGGTTCCTGACATAACTAAAGAAGGCCTTGTGATTATCTTTAGCGTCTTGTGCAATTTTTCTTTCGAAGCTGGCCTTAGATGATTTTATGAGGGATCGTAGTTTGTTGCTAGTACTGATCAGAGATGCCTTCCCTTTTTGGGATTTTACTGTATCATGTAGTAGCTTCCTCCTTCTGTTGTATAGCTTATTTATGGCTGGGGTCCACCAGACAGGTCTCCTGCCTTTGGAGGAGTGAGTCTTGGTTTTATTTGGGATAGCACGATCCATGCATTCCTGTAGGTGTCCATAGAATGCGTTTGTAAAGGATTCTGCGGTTTGGGCCGTATTTTCCACTGGCCCGGGGGCTTTGAAGGATTCCACCTCGGTTTTGAGAAGTGTGAAGTTTGCTTTTGAGAAGTTCTTCACCGTGGTTCCCTTGGCTGGGGGTGGGGACGGGATATGGATGTCCAGTGAGATTAATTTATGATCAGATCTTACCAATGAGGGGTATACCTCTGGTATGGAACATAGAGTCCCCATGTTGGTGATGATCAGGTCCAATATGTTTTCCCCTCTTGTGGGAGTGGTGACCAGTTGTTCCATAGCATTTGAGTTTATAAATTCTAGAACCCGTTGGGCGAGGGTGTTTGGGCTTGAGTAGTGCTCCCAGTCTATGGTTGGGTAGTTGAAGTCACCCAATATAATGGTGTTTGGAGAGACCTTCATATTCTCTATTGTTCTCAGGAAAGCGAGTTTGGATTGCAACTGGGACTGGTCTAACGGCAATGTACTTTGCTGCGTGCAAGAAACTCAGTGCCGACCTGTATCTGTTTGTTAGATGGATGGTATGGCATATTACGACTTATGCTCTTGTTTTTCTACTTGGGGTCAGTTTATGAAGGTGTATTTATCTTCATATTGTGATGTGTTGAACATTTGGGTTTGGACAAATGATTTTTCCAACTAGAATTCTTTCAGCATAAAATAACCTTTGGGGTTTTCAGCATACTAATGGTTTGTTTTGCAATTGTAATGCAGTCGTTTGTTTATGCTACAACTCAATGGCATTTTTCTTGCTTCTGCCTTTCCATATAAGGACTGTTCATTGAACTATGTGTTATTTTCTAACTCTGACAACGGGTGAATGTTATATTATTAGGTCATGGTGTTTTTGGGTCTACATTTCGATCATGATTTTGGATTTATTTCAAGTACCTTATCTTGGCGTGAAACAAATAAGGAAAGAGATACATAACGAAGGGAATTGTGTTTTTCAATCCAACCTATTCGTGAAGGTAATTTTTTTAATCAGTTGCTGGCTGAATTTGGAACTATTAATACCATTGTGATTTGGGAGCATAGAAGATTCAGTTGTTTATTTTGATATTGTTTGGGACTTACAAGTTAACTCTGGCCTAGTATTGAAATCATTTATTATGTTATGGTTCATTTGTTTGTGGAGTTGGAACGAAAGGGACTACATTAGCATTTAACGTGGAATATTTTTCAGTGGCATTTCTGGACTTACAGTCATTATTACTTTCTTTTTATACAATCAATCTTTTATTTCGAATTGTATTGATTGAACCTGCTCATTGGTTATTGTTTATTTCCAGATTTTTCACACTGCTGGTCACAATAGACCTTAGGGTCACATAATTTGGTTAATTTTGCACAAGAATTGTGTTCATATTAAGGATTAATATATTTGTTTAGTTTTAAATACATATTATTCAATTCTAATTAGGAAACCCTGAGTGAGTATCTTACTGGGAACTGTTGATTATTTTTATGCCACTTGTGTATACCAATTTGATGGCCATTTATGTTCCAAATTTTTTAATATAGCTCTGGGTGCTAAGGGGAGTACAATAACCATACTTTTGGTTAATACAGAAAACAAATATTGTTAGAGATCACTATTTTCATACAACACTCGACTTTTGATTATGAAATTTTAACTGTATGATCATTACTTTTTCATCTTTATGCTTGTGGCTTTATAATCCTACCCTTATATACATTTACAGTTGGTATCAGGCCTATATTTTGATCTAACCTTGCTGATGTTTTACCCATAAGCTATTTGGTTATATGGATAATAATCATATATATGCAGGGGCCATTATAGTCTGCACCTCACTAAACATTGTGATATTGAAGGTTTACATATGAGATTGTTCTAGACGTGGCACTGTTATCAGGTCTGTGGATCATTCTCAGAACAGACCGATATAATTTCAGACAAACACTCAAGTGGTGGATTTCAAATATATTGTTGATTTAGATCTCACAGGGGCCATTATTGTCAAGTTCAATGATCGGTTTGGCTCTAGCAAAGTATATTTGCTTTTCGGACATGGCACTGCATCTAATTTTGAGGTTGATTATATTATTAGGCTTGGTTCTTCTTTTTAACCATTATTGTGTATGTATATGCAGGTGGGTGATTTTTGTTTTTGGATGGATATATACATATATATGTAACTTACCATCTTTGATGAAGTTGGTATTCATGATCTTTTGTTGCAGTTATTTCTTTTCATAATTCGAGTGTTTGTGTTTGTTTTTGATCACTGTTTTTTACATTCGATATTAACCTTTTGTACAATGGATCTAACCAGTATTTTGGCAGGTTTGTCTTCTGATAAGGAAGACCTAGGTATATTTGGTATTACAGATCCCAATAATGACAATAGTTCAAATACCATTGAGAATCCATAATTTTGCAGTGAAGGATTGTTTCAACAACTTAATAAAACCATGAAAACTTTAAGATCCAATGTCTGGCATCTTAAATTATTTAAAGTGCACATGGCAAAAGGTATAACTCCCAGAGGGCTCAGGGTAAAAATCCAGCCATTAGTTAATGATATGGATGACCAGTTAACAAATGAATGGTCTGCCATACAACAAAAATGTTCAATGGAATTTGTAGAAATGCTGACTAGATATTATGAAAGGGTTATTGATCAACAAATAAATATAGTTGGTCAGTTATGTGAGGACAGTAATAAATATATTGGTCAACCTTTTTATTCTACACAACTGACCAAGCTTAGTTCGGATTTATGAACTTTTGAAGCACAGCCTAGGGATAGGAAACGCAAAAAGTTCCAAAGAGACCAAATGGATTATGACAAAGGGCATCCCTTTAATTATACTGGACATGTTAGATTTGAAGGGGGGAGCAATAAAAGCAAGACAACTCCCAAATGTAAATGTCCCAAGTCCATTCTTAGGAAATGTAATACTTATACTGATTAATCTGGGGGTGATTCATCATCTGGTACAGATCTAGACACACAACAGACCTCTGACTCTCCAACCCCCAAACGCAACAATAGTACTGTCCCTTTAGGCCTTATAAGAGGGCAGGCAGAAAACATCGCAAACATCAAAAACATGGAGGGTTTGATGGAACTTCTGATGAACAAGTAAATAGTTGCTCTAAAACAAATGTATTAAACATTTCTGATATAACCTTGTCGGATTCACAATTAGCTTTGTTAAATAAAGGGCTTTCTTTTATACCTGTTTTTTTTTTTGTTGTTGTTGTTCAGGAAGATGTATTGGTACAGGATGTTATAGCTTTTTGTAGATTGCTAAATCTCAAAGTGCATTTTCATGATAGTACTAATGATTATTCAATTGGGGATTCATTCAAATACCACAAATCCACCTTTGTTCCACCGATGCACCATTGCGTGAGTCTTTTTCAAAATAGTGTACTCAAAGATCTGCACTTTAATTCAAATGTGGCTCATGCAAGATGCAATAATCTCTCAAAGTCTGATATGTTGGCCTTACAAGAACTTGCCAATAATAAAAATTTGGTAATTATTTCTGCGGACAAAGGTGGTGCTGTGGTTGTCATGAATTGGTCAAACTATGATGCCAAGGCTCGAAGACAACTAGATGATGGTAGATACTATACTAGAATGCCTCTGGATCCATCTAGTATGTTTAAACAACAACTAGACAAATGTTTGGAATCAGCCGTGCAAAATGGCATAATTTCGGAACAAACCAAATACCATCTCACTGTATCAGATCCAAACAGCTAATGTATATATTTTTTACCGAAGATTCACAAAGATCTCCATAATCCTCCAGGCAGACCGATTGTGGCTGGTAATGGGTCCTTAACTGAACCAATATCACAATTCTTGACACAGTATCTTAAACCCTTACTTAAATGGGTTGGTTCCAGAATTCAAGACACTACAGAATTTCTGGACATAATAAATGATATGCAAATTGAGGATCATTGGCTAATGTGCATATTAGATGTTTGTTCATTATATACAAATATACTACATTGGGCAGGGTTGGATGCTATTTAATATTGGCTACAAAAATCCAAGCTATATAAACCTGGTTTCAATACTTTTCTTATCATTTTGACGGAACATGTTCTCACAAAGAATGTCTTCTTTTATGGTAACCAATGCTATCTACAAGTGCGTGGCACTGCAATGGGTGCATCTTTTGCCCCTATATATGCGGATTTGTACATGGCCTACATAGAAGAACACATTATTTATGATATTACACAGAACATCTACTTGGGGGAAATTGATATATGGCGCATGTATCTGGATGATTGATGGAGGGTGTGAAGGTCTGATGTGGAATACCTTATGGAATTCATAGGGTATCTCAATGAAAATAACTGGGGTGTACAGTTTACTGTCAGTTACCATCTGGATAGAATCACCTACTTAGATGTACTTATATCTAGGAATGATGATAATACTCCATGTACAGAAATATTTTGTAAATACCCCGAGTATAACACTCTACTCCCCAAATCCAGCTTTCATCCAGCCCATATCACTAAAAACATTCCCAAGTCACAATTTATCAGGATGAGACGCATCTGTTCAGATGATAATTCTTTTGCACATTATCGTAATGATTTAGTTCACAGATTTCAAGAGAGAGGATATAACATGGGTTATGTCTATTCAGCAAGCAACTATGCTGCCAATACTGATAGAAAGGACCTTCTTAAATACAAACAAAAACCATGTTCTAGAACCAATAAATTATGGTTTACCACCACATATGGTAGGAACACGAACAAGTTAATTGAGGTCATCAGAAGACACTGGAATATACTACTGACGGACAATTTTTTGTCGCAACATTTAGGTGAAACATGCCAATTCTCCTTCAGGAAAGGGAAGAACTTGGAGTATCACTTCAGCCATTTCAAACATCATCATTTATCCACTCATCATGATACTATTCAGACTACTATTTCTGGGGAGAAGATTATTGGCTGCATGCCTTGTGGCCATTGCAGTAACTGTATCTGAGTTTTGAAAACAAAAAATGTTTCTAGTAATAATTGTAGCACAGTATTTGACATCAAGTTCTTTGCAAACTGCAATACAGCCTGGATTATGTACCTGGCTACCTGCAGCTGCCACACATTTTACATTGGGCAAACATCCAGACCCCTTAGGGTACGTATTTCCGAACATCTTTGTGATGTCAGGCACAAAAGAATGAGTAATGCCTTGTCCAAACATGCTTTACAACACACCACAGTGTCCTTTCACTTTACAGTTATAAATAGGATAATAGGCGTAAGGAACCATAGAACTGGATGGCACACAAAACTGAATGCTATGGAAAAGAAGTGGATTGTCAAATTAGGAGGGCTGTTCAGCCCAGGTTTAAATTAATATTTATGAGCTCACCAATAACATTTCAGCTTTAATCAAGGTTATACTATATATATGATCACAAAATGTTCTGTATTTGATACACTGATGAAGGCTAGGTTAATCCCTTAGCTGAAACCGGTCTGTTATTTCTTGTGTTTTAAGTAGTAATAAATTATTTATTACACAGAGTACAGTTGCTAGCTATTTTTGTTTGTTCGAAATACTGGGTTTGTCACATAAAATAAGCAATGCATTATATCCTTTTTATATTTGACTGTCCACCTTTTCATCTCTATGCCTCTTACTTAACCAGTCAGTTTATTTGTTCTTGTCACATGCTAGTTTTGTCTGCCACTGTTAGGCCAATCTCAGCATGTCTTAACTCTTTGGTAGGGATTTTATCATCCTTAGATGAGTTTGCAGTGACTATTTCTCTTACTCTGGCATTAGTGCCTTTGCCAGGAGTAGGCATTTTGTATCCCAGTACCCATAATCCCCATCTTCATTTTTACTTTTGATATATCTCTTTCCAGGATATATAATGCAGTTAATATCTATATCAGTGTTGTCTTGGAGCATCCACCACATGAAGATATTTATCAAGGTTTGAGGATAACAACTTTACACTTCTGTTTTGATTCTATCTCTCCATCCATATCTCTCAGCCATCTGGAGTTGTCATCTCTCTATCTAGAATCAATCAATCCACCCAGACCTCAGATCTTTCCATCCAAACCTTATCTCTCCCTCTGTACTCCTAGAAGCTGTCCCCAGTATATGGTATGCAGTGTGTGAGCAGCTTGGCAGTGAACATTCCTCCAGTCTCATAATAATTACAAAAAAACTATTGTTAACGGAGTTTAGATTCTCACTGTTTCAGAGAAAAATGTGCTAGCTGGTAAAAACAACAATGAATGATTTTTCTTGGTGACATAAAATGCCTGAGACAGTGAATGCATAAACCTAGCCAAACCTGACTTGGGTAGTTAATGGCAAATGCTGGTTGAAATGTGTTAACAAAATTCTGTAAGATCATTCCCAGAGTAAAGCATATGTTTAATTACATGCACAGAAAATATTACACTTAATATTTCTGCTGTATGTTTACTGAAAATAAAGGAAAATCAATTACAAGAACTAAGCCCAAATACATTGCGCAAAGGGTATTACAGTTGCATATTACCACTATAATTTTTCAACAGCAGCCTTATAAAAGACTTACTGTTCACATTAACAGAAGACTGTATTTCACTGTATACACATTATTATGTTATTTGGTAAACAAGCACATTTGATGAGAAGGTGAAAGAATAATGATAGACAAGATATTTGGAAATATTTTCATAAAGTGGTAATCAGGTCTATCTTCCTTTTTTCCAGTCACTGTTAGAGTACTTCAAGAATATATTTTAGGACTTTTCCTATTTAATATCTTTGTAAATGACACCCAGAAAGCCTCCTTGCATGCACGCATCCCTCATTCAGTGTTTAGATGACTCTGTGTAGCTGTCAGTTTGTCTAAACTCCAATTCCCCAAAGTCTCTCCTCCACCGCTGAAGCTGGGCTAGGCATCTTCCAACTTTTGCTAAATCCTAACAAAAAATGTTTCTCTTCACCCCTAATTTTCTCTCAGACATCAATCTGGACTTTAAAATCAATTCCTTAAACAACATGCAAATTCAAAGGGTTACACATGCAAAGTTGCTAGGTGTTATTGTAGACTAAAACTTCCAGTCTGACCTGCATTAACAAGAAATAGTCAAAAGACACATCAAAACAAATGTAGAAAGTAGAAAATATAGAATCTGCCTATCTACTACCAACATTACTTTATGCCTTCCCTATACTTGCAAATCTTTTTGCCAAACAAACCTCCAAGCTACAACAAAATTGCCAGGTTTGCCTGCCCTGAAAAATGTAACTGACTAAATCTACCTCATCATTTCATCTATTTAAAACTAGTTGCAGTCCACAGCCTTATACATAAAGCCAACAAATGTACCAGCCTAAAAATTACTCTCCAAACTTACCTAACTCAAGAAGTCAACAATCAATAAACAAGGTCTTACTAGCTACTCACAAAGTCAATAAATCAGCCAGGAAAGGGCTTTACTGCATTCATATCACCAAACTATGTAACTCACTGCCTGAAATACTAAGACTCAGTAACAACATGTCCACTTTCAGAGATCAACTAAATACCATCTCAAGGACTTCTGCATAAGCTCTTGTTCCCAGCTAACTCTTCCCCAAATTGCTCTCTCTCTCTTATACCACTTTCCCACATTTGAAACAGTTGGGGCTTAGTAATAAACAGTAAAGACTTATTTGTAAATAGAATGTATATGTCTTGTGTCTTGTAAATGCTGCTATACCTGTACCACTTCCTGCCACTACTGTCCACAGTTAATGCCGTTATACCTGTATCTGTTTACATACTTCTCTGCCTTGTAAAGGGTACATTACCCTTCTCGATCTGAATAATCTTTCTGTCTTTAATACAGGTATTTTTACTTCTATTCATGTATATCCATGTTTAAAGCTTTTCCACAGCAAATGTTTAGCTATAATACGATCCATTTCAACATACTGTGAATGGAATAGTGTGAATGTATACTTCTATTCAATATGCTTCTATGTAATATGAACCAATTCAGTGCAGTATTGTGTATCATTTTCCAATACTGGTATGTCAAAGATAACATTAATGTTTAATTTACCTGTTCTAATCTACATTGTATTTTGTATTATATTGTATCAATAGAGCTTTTCTTCCAGACCCTCCACTAAAAAGGGATTTTATACCCAGTTAGAGAATGGCTGACCTGTACACCACCACTCTGATTGGAGAATGAATGTTCTTGCACAGGGTGTTAATGTGCAGGTAATGCCCAGTGAAAAATGAGTCCACCACTTCACGGCGGCATATTAAGCTGCTCAAACTGTAACAAAGCTAACAACCACCATTATTTTACATTTGTTAAGAAGCATCAAAAAAAGAAAAAATAGAAAAGTGAATTTGTGTGTGTTTATGTCTGTGTTAGAGTATGCATGCAAGAAAGTGAGAGTGAGTTTGAGCAAGCCATTATTTTATTTATTTATTTATTTATTTACATTTGTTGACCGGGAGTGTCCGACTGGACGTAGGTCCATTTTCAGCGGAGGCCCGGGGAGAAAAGCTCCACAGTTAAGATAAACAGACAGTAGTTACATTGGATTACATAGCGATTAACAATTTAACATAGCAATTAATTACAAACATATTTACAGATGAAGAACATAGTACATCAGTAGACAACTAGAATCTTTATCTGTGAAGTACATAACAGACATTAACAAATGTTATAATAAAAAGTTCCTGCTGTATAATAAGTACTAGGCTTATGAGCATCTGAGCTTGCTATAATCAAGGTAGTTAGTGGGGTGGAAAGAAAGGTAGTGGTTGGATAGGGTGGGTGATATTAGAGTGGGAGTTGCAAGGGCATAGCCAGCATGTTTATAGGTGCGCTTTTCTTTTAGTAAAGTTTTGAAGTAGGTGCATGATGGTACGGAGGTAATTGTGGGTGGGAGTGAGTTCCATAATTTGGCTATGGCGCAAGAGAATAGTGCTTCACCAGCAGAGTTATTGGCTTTAGTGATCTGCAAGTGATTTTTGTTGCTGGATCTTAGTGGTCTGGTGGTGCGATAGAGTTGGAGTAGATTCTGGAGGGATGGGACATTTAGTTGATGGTTTACTAGTTTGTGGGCGAGTGATAGTTGATACCATTGAAGGAGGTGAGGGAGTTCACGCCAGCCCAGTTCAGCAAGTGAGAGACAGTGGTGACTACGGTAGGATGCCCCTGTGGCGAATTTGGCAATTTTGTTGTAGCAGGTCTCTAGCTTGTTTATATTGCATTGCCTTAGGTTGGTATATATTGGAGAGGCATAAAGTAGGGTGGAGATAAGGTGGGAATTTGCTATTGAAATCTTTGCTGCTTTGGTGAGAAGTTGCTTATTTCTGTATAACGCTCCTAGTTTTTGTGGACTTTTTTATGGTCATGGATATGTGAATGTCAAATTTTATTTTATTGTCTATTTCCACTCCTAGCAATTTGGTGTGTTCCGTTGGGTATATAGTGGTGTTGTCTTTTGCTGTGATGTTAAAGTGAGAGTTGTTTTGAGTATGTTTGGTGGGTTGGAAGATGAGTAGTTTAGTTTTGTTTGGGTTGAGTATTAATTGGGCATTGGATAACCAAGTTTCAACAGAGGAAAAGGCTTCCTGTGTGACTTTTTGCAGTTTGGGTAGGGACTGGGCTGAGCAGATGATGGTTGAGTCATCTGTGTACTGTATGAGTGTGCCATGTTTGGTGGTAGAGGCTAGATTATTGGTGAAAACAGAGAAGAGTAGGGATCCAAGGATGGATCCTTGGGGAACCCCTATGGAGACAGATAGCTGGGGAGATATGTCATTCTGCCATACAACGGATTGTTGGCGGTCAGACAGGTAACTCTGAAACCAGGATTATTCACTCGCTAAGCAGCACTTTTGCTGTTTAGCAAGTGTAAAATTAAAAGAAACATTTAAAAAAAGAAAGAAACAAAAGTGTATGTGTTTTTATGTTTCTGTCTCTGTGTGTGACTGTATTCATGCTTGCATACATGAAAGTGGATGGGTGTTTGTGTATGTGTGGAAGAGAGAGAGAGATAAAGAGTGAGATTGATCCAGCGGTGGCAGCAGCAAAGAGGTATTCATGCCTCTTGACCTATTAGCCAAGAAATCTGGATAAAGGCTCAAAAATAGGGATGGATTTTAAATATTGCTCTTATAAAATTAGAAAGTTACTAGAATAACAGGATTTGTGTTAGCATACATTTTCTGAAGGAAATAGTCTGAAACTCAAATATGTGTCGTTTAGTGACTTCAATCCCCAGTAACATCCAACAAACCACACATTTTATGAACAAGGCACCAAAAAAATGAGGTAGATATCTCACCATTTCAGTATACTACAGCAAGTTTGAAACATTAGGCAGATGAGCTATTTTACATTAAAAAAAAAAAAAAAAAAATATATATATATATATATATATATATATATATATATATATATATATACACACATATACATATATATATATATAAAGAAAGTAAAACATAACAATTTTATAAAGAGCCCATTCTCGTAGATCAATATTGCCCTCCAAGGTATGTGTTACTGTGTAAATAATGCCTCTTCCTGTGGTACCAGGCCTCAGACATCCCCCTGGCTTGCATTATTTAAGCAATAACCCATGGCTGGGTGTGGGTAATGCTGGATTTACCCACGATTGGTGTGGTTTGGTAAATCCAGCATTGCCCACACCCAGCTATGGGTTATTGCTATTATACAATGACATTATTTAAGAAAAAAATACTTACTTTTCTTAAGGAATGTCTTTGTATAATGCCGCCATGCTGCCCTTCCGCTGTTTTCCGGTATCCTGGGGCTTTTTCTGATATACTGTGCATGCATATATGACTTGTGTTCTCACACTTATGCAGTACATCAGTGCAGAAGTAGCAGTGGAGAAAGGAAAAGCTCCATTGCTTTTTTTTTTTTTAATAGAAAATAAAAAAATAAATCGGGAGACTTTTTATGTTCGGGACAGACAAAATAAAAGAATAAAAAGATAAGTTTCTTTAATTTTGCAGAACATACCCGATTATCCTCTTATTTTTATCTGCGCCGTCTCCCTCATTCATTTCAGGTCATCTGTTTTCTTTTCTGGGACAAAAAAAAGAAAGAAAAGTAAAAAAAATAGGTGCTATACTAATGGGAAAAAGTCCAGGCGACTGGACATTTTTTCCATTAGTATATTCCTTGATTTACTATGGGCACATTAGTTGGGCTGGCCAGTCAGTGTGCTCATTTTTGAATATTAATGGCCAGTCATTGTATAATATAGCAATAACCCACGCCTGGGTGTGGGCAATGCGGGATTTAATCACGGTTGGCGTGGTCTTCGCCCTCGGGACCAAACAAAGACAACCGTGGTTAAATCCCGCATTACCCACACCCAGAAGTGGGTTATTGCTATTATACAATGACATTATTTAAGAAAAGAAATAATTACTTTTCTTAAATAATGGCATTGTATAATGCCTCTTTGCTGCCCTTCCGCAGCTGTCTGGTATTCCGCGGCAGTTCTGATGTACTGCGCATGCCTACACAGTACATCAGAGCTGTGGGCAAAAGCAACGGAGAACGCAAGATCTCCGTTGCTTTTTACTGTCTCGCTATGTTAAATGGGTTTAACATAGCGAGACAGCTTTAAAATAAGTAACGGAGATCTCCGTTGCTTATTTTAAAGCTGTCTCGCTATGTTAAACCCATTTAACATAGCGAGACAGGTTTAAAAAGCAACGGAGATCGCAAGATCTCCGTTGCTTTACACTGTGTCGCTATGTTAAAGGAGTTTAACATAGCGAGACAGCTTTAAAAAAAGCAACGGAGATCTGCGTTGCTTTTTTTAAACCTGTGTCGCTATGTTAAACTCTTTTAACATAGCGAGACAGTGTTTTATACTAACGGAAAAAGTCCGGGCGACCGGACCTTTTTCCGTTAGTATATTGAGGGATTTACAACGGGCACGCTGGTTGGGCTGGCCAATCAGCGTGCACGTTTTAGAGGAAGAATTGTATAATTACACAGTAACACACACCCTGTTAGGCATTATTGCTTGCTTAGATTCCCAAGGTCAACAAATAAAAATAAATAATAAATAAGTAATATAACTCTTTTTCAGGAATATGTAATGTACATCTGTCTCTAACTAATTCATAGAAAAATGATTTTAGAATGTAAGATGCATTCTAGCCATCAAATGAGCTGACATATGCTAAAAGAAATGTACTGCAATTAGAAAGTAGTTTTTACAAGATAACAATAAATGACTCATAGAACAGTTTGTGCTAAAAGAATGCAGATGACAGTTAAATTTGCTTTCAGCAGCGTGTCTTGAAATTCTTTCTTATGACAGGAAAGACCATATAAGGGAATAATTTGGATTTAGGTTCATAGATTCATAGGCCATTGAGAAGCCTGGAAAGCTAAGCACAAAATACTTGAAATATTTAGGCTCCCAGTTGGGCAATACTGTTCATCATACTCTGGGGTGATAAGACTAGAACTTGTGTCCTTGTTTAGTAGGCCAGTTGTAGAACCTCTGAGCTATGAGGCCATTTATTTATGTATTCATTCATTTGTTAACCAGTTTATTCCTAGGTAAGTACACTGAACATCATGGGAAATTCTTAACCATGACTAGAGTCACAAACACAAGAGTAAATGTATTATTTATGGACATTTTAGAATAGCAGATCAAACAGCATGTGTTGTGAAGATGGGAGGGAACTGGTATACCTGAAGAAAACCTATTAAGACATAGAAGTAACATGCAAACTCCAGACAGTGCATGGCTAGAGCTCAGGATTGAACCTCATACTTTGGGGTGTGATTTAGAGATATTTCCATTGCTCCACTGTGAGGTATACTAAATAATATAGCTAACATAACTCAGCTTCTCCCACAGTTCAGAAACAATTCCATTAGACTCACAGAATGAAAGGTTTGACTTGCTCAGTCATACAGTTTCCAGGTAGAAATGAGGTACTTTAAATAAGTATTACAGCTTGAGCTTTATTATCTATGTGTAAGCTTATCTCTTGGAGTGAAACAAACCTTCTTTCTGGAAATTAACTGATAACTATAAAAAGCTGACAAACATGGGGTTAGTTTGTAGATAATGCTAATTAATTGAGCTTAATTGTTGTAGTATATACTGCTTTGCATTAGTTAATGTATAAAAGTGACTTAAAAATGCTAATAGTTTAAGAATCTGTAATGAAGCAGAAGGTTTGCGAAAAGGAAGTAGGTCAGAAGTCTGAACTGAGAGAATGTCTCTTTTGTGGCTATGTGTTTATTTACTTTGATAAATGCATAAAAATCAATATATTTCAATGCTGAGTTGAATGCTTGCACTATTAGAAAGCCTTTGTAACCTGCTAAGTGTTTGCAAGATATTTGCCTTTATAGCACCCTGTAAAATAATTAAAAATAAGTGTAAAGCTTCATGCAATAAAATTGCTGCCTTTACCTGCCTGCTGGTATTAGCATACTTGTCTGTTTCTTGTCTCATGTATTTGAGTCCTTATGCATATGCTGGTGTTGTACTCATTAACATCGCTTTCAAGAATAGAAGGATTTGAGTTTGGAAGACCGAAGATGGTGTCAGAATAGTTCTTTAGATGGTAGAATTAATAATTTTTTTTTTTTGGCTCACTAAGCCACCAGCAGCATATTTTACTTTCTTGACCTGCTGCTACACGTTCTGCATGGATGCCCTTTAATATAACTGCCTAGTTTACTCTAAGTAGCACCTCAATGGGTATATTCCATTTTTATATTCATTTTCTCATAAAGTTTTCCATCGATAAATTTGTCTTTCTGATGAAAAGTGCCTTGCTGTCAAAAGACGTAAGTATGTAGTTTACTTGAGTTATATGCATGTAACCCGACCATCAATTTTAGGGAGTTTGTATCCAGTTTTTGACTTGATGTTTTGATATGTCAGCCTCCTGTTTTGTTGTACCAATAACTAAAACATGCCAAATTTTGATCCACCACTCAGCGTGCAAACCAGGGGCTAAAGAAACAATCACGCTGATAAGATGAGGTATACCAGGAAAAAACAAGTAAAACCACCTATTAATAAGATTAAGTGCTTTCATCTGTACAGGAGTTAAATCATCCAGACTTTAGCAGAATTATGCGGAAACATAATTTGCAATGCACTGATCTAAAAACTGAGATAGAAGGAAAATAATTGAGCAGGTTATCAGCTTTGGCTGTCTAGGAGGGGTGGTCGAGAAGAAGGGAACTTTGAATGAGGATGTTAAATATAGAATCAGGGGAGCTGTAGCCAACTGGAACAGAGTGTCAGAGTTTGTAGAGAAAATAAGAAGAATGCCAAAGAAACTGAAGCATAATGTATACAAAACCATGGTTTCACCAGTATTTTGTATAACACAGAAACCTAGGCACCATGGTTTCACTAGTATTTTGTATAACACAGAAACCTAGGCAGCGACGGTAGGTCAGCTGAGGGAGTTAGAGGTGATGAAGACAAAGTGGCTGAGATAAGTGGTAGGATGCACGCTGTGTTAATGGCAAATAAAAAAATAAGAGCAGAAACCAAAGTAGCTTTAATTGCAGAGAAGGTCAAAGAAAACAAATTACAATGGTTTGGGCACACGCAGGAAAGCAGAGAATGGTTTGGAGAGAAACAATTAGGAGAGACAGGCAAGAGGAAATGAGGATGTCCATCAAAGAGATGGATAGATTGATTGGGAAAAAGGTAGTAGAGTGGCACAGAGGTAGTGATAGTTGATGTGACACCCTTTTCCAGTGCAGAAAAAAAATGGCAAAAGAGGGTTTATGATGATGATGATAATGATGACATCATCCCATGTGTCGATGCTTGTTCTAAAGGTCTGTTTGTGTGTCATTAGGCATTGTGCAGTGTCTTTCTTTATATTATTTCATGATGATGAATATAGAGTTGATGCCCTAGCAAACTATTCTGCCTGCCAGCCATCAGCCCCCTGTGATCTATGTAACCCATTTGTTTGTTATGAGGCTAATAGTCATCAGTGGCCCTTTCGCTACCCCACAAAGTAAAAGTCAATCACAGAATCATCAGAGCCTCCTTGTTGGCCGCAGGAGCTCCTAACACCTCTCAGAAGGTTCCAAGGGATGCTAGTGCTGCCAGTCTATGGGAGAGAACCACACAATCTTCCCCATGTGTGTGGCTTCCTCCTACCTATGTGGTTATGCCACAGAAGCACATCCTTCTGGCTTAGGCTCCAGGGGCTGCACCACCCAGGGCCCCCACAGGGTATCAGTCTAAGCAGCAAGCCAAGCCACCTCCCTTTCACTAGGATAGGTGAGTCATATGCTGATCACTCCCATCCTCCCAGGTTGTCTGGGTGATGGTTAGGTTTTTATCCCTCTGCACCACATAAGGGGGATCCCTAGCAAGTAATTTAGTAAGGGTAGGATGAAAGAGACAGTTGCCCTGGGAAAAAAAGTATTAGGGTGCAATTGGGAAGACCAGATCTTGCATTCTTGCTGTACCAGCATTTCTGAATTCAGGTAAAGAAAGGCACTTCAGAGCTTTCTGTATGTAAAGTGCTCTTTTTTTTTGTTACTCTTCCATGGAAGAGTTGGAGGACTGGATATATATCTGTAATAAGCCAATCGCTACAATGTAGTGATCGGCTTAACAGAGTAAAGTGATTTGTTTTTCCTCTTCAATGGAAGAGCTGGAGGGTGTGGATCAAAGTGTAATAAGCCGATCCCAGCACAGTGAAGTGCTTTGTTTTTTTTTCCTTCAGTGGAAGAGCTGGGGTGGGGGTTGTGGATCTAACTGTATTTCTAACAGTACAGTGTACAGATCAGCTTAATACATTAAAAGTTTTTTTTTCTGTCTCTCCATCTCTCTTCAGTGGAAGACCGAAGGGGGGGGGGGCATAGCTCTAAATGCAATAAGCTGATTTATAGAATGTAGTGATTTTTTTTCTCTTTGCTTGAAGAGCTGAGGGGGTGCTGGTTTGTGGTACAGGCACAGGGCACTGTTTGAGTCAGCTATGCTTCTGTTCCTAGCAAACTGTTCATAAGCTCATAGGTTCATAGGTAGGTACTAGGCTATCTGCCCGAGGGCATTTATAAGCCTAGCCAGTGTGTGTCAGCTTTCGCCACCCCATTGATTAATTAACTGAGCCTCTGTCAAGAAGAGCCAATGAAGTGATCCCAGGGGTGTATTTTCTGTTACCATCCACTCGTCAAGGTTTCTCTTGAAGAGTGTTAGTGAGGGGTTCTGCCTAATGTAGTTAGGAATTTTGTTCCAAAGCATGGGGAGTCTCTGTGACAGGAATCTATCCCTCCAGCATGTTCTATTTAATGTTGTGGCAAGGTTTAGCTCACTAGAATGAGTGGTTCGCATTTCTTTAGGTGGAGCATGTCCATCAATTCTGAGTTGGACATGGCTTTGTAAGTCAGGCAGAGATCACCTCTGAGTAAGCGATATGCCACTGAGTATAGCTGGAGTTTTACCAGTTGGGTTGCATAGGACATATGTTTGAGGCCAGTAATCCTCTTGGTGAGGTACTTTTGTGGTCTTTCCAGCTGTTGGAAGTGTCTTGTGAGGTACATCCCGAACGGGGCATTGTACTCTATGATGGGTCTGATGAGTGACGAGTAGAGGGGCACTATAACCTCTTTATTTCTAGATGTGTACCCTTTAGTAATTAGATGGGCTACATAGAAGGATTTACTAACTACTTTGGCAGTATGATTGTCAAAGGAGAGATTACTATCTACCTGGGTCCCCAGATCTCTTATTACCTCTTCTGTATTAAGGGGGCTGCCACCTATGTGGTAATTCATGGGTGTTTTGTTTTTCCCAAATGGGATGACTATGTATTTTTTGGCATTTAGCTTGAGACCATGACTTTGACACCAGGTGTCCGTTTCAGTAAGGCCCTTTTGGAGAATGTCCGTGTCAGCCGGAGAGTCAGTTATGGCTCCCAGTTTGCAGTCATCGGCAAACTTGGTTAGCCATAGTCCTCCTGTGTTTGCCTGTACTTTTGAGAAGTATATGCCAAACAGTAGGGGTCCTAGGACTGAGCCTTGTGGGACACCACTTGTGACTGGTTTAGAGTCGGACCTGGAGCCCGCTATTCCTACAGTGTGAGTTCTGTCTGTAAGCCAGTTGGCAACCCATCTTGTGGCGTACGGGTTTATGTTCAGGCTGGTGAGTTTTTCTATAATTCCCGAGTGGGGGATGGTGTCAAAAGCCTTGGCGAGGTCAAGGTACGCTGTGTGAACTACTTTCCCATCATCTATGGCCTTGGTGACTGTCTCGAAGAAGTCAGCCAGGTTTAGTAGGCATGATCTGCCCTTAACAAAGCCGAACTGGAACGGGTCAAGTGTTTGGAGGTTCCCAATGTCTTTGTTAATGAGTTCCATGATGATGCGCTCCATAGCCTTGCAGACCAGGCTAGTCAGGCTTATCGGGCGATAGTTACCAGGGTCAGTTGTGGCCCCTCCTTTGTGGAGTGGAATAACCATTGTTGTGCACCATTCTGTAGGCACATAGCCTGTGGAGAGGCTGAGGTTGAACAGTGTGTTTAGGTGGGGGGTTGGTTCGTTCTGTAGTTCGTGCAAAACCCAGCCTGGGACACCATCTGGCCCCATTGATGCTGTGCTTTTGGCTTTGGAAAGGGCTGTTTTCACCTGTGCGTCTGTGATTTCCAGGACACTACACTTTTCCGGTATTGTTGTGGGCCATTTTGGGGGTGAGAGGGGGTGAAGTTTGCACTGAATCTATCTGCCAGGATGTTGGCAATATCAGTGGGTTCAGTATATTTTGTGCTATTTTGCACTAGCTCAGAGCATATCTGTGAGTTGCCACTTAGATTCTTGACATAGCTAAAGAAGGCTTTGGTGTTATCTTTCAAATCCTTGGCTATTTTTCTTTCGAAGTTAGCCTTGGAGGATTTAATGAGGGACCTTAGTTTCTTACTGATACTGATCAGGGATGTCTTTCCTTCTTGGGATTTGCTTTTTTTCTGAGCTAGTTTCCTCCTTCTATTGTATAGCCTGTTTATGGGAGGGGTCCACCAGACTGGTTTCCTTCTCTTAGGGGAGTGAGTCTTGGTTTTGCTAGGGATGGCATGACCCATGCATCCTTGTAGGTGCTTATAGAGTGCATTTGTAAAGGTTCCTGCATCTTGGACACTGTTATCCTTTAACGTGGGGGCTGTGAAACTTACCACCTCTGTCTTAAGTAAGGTGAAGTTTGCAATAGAAACATTTTTTGCTGTGGTTTCCTTGGTGGGAGGTGGTGGTGTGGTGTGGACATTCAGAGTGATTAGTTTATGGTCTGATCTAATCAGTGACGGGTTGACCTCCGGTGTGGAACACCTGTCGCCCATATTGGTGATGACCAGGTCCAATATGTTTTCACCTCTGGTAGGGGAGTTTACCAGCTGATCCAGGGCATTTGAGTTGATAAATTCCAGGAAGCGCTGAACCTGGGAGTTTGTACTTGAGTAGTTTTCCCAGTTAACGGTAGGGTAATTGAAATCGCCCAATATCAGGGTGTTCGGTAGGACCTTCATGTTTTCCAGTGTCTTCAGAAAGGTGGAGTGGTGGTCCTGGGTCATGGAGGGTGATCTGTAGCAGGCCACAATTTGCATTGCAGATTTGCCTGATGTTAGTTGCACATGGATGATCTTGGAGGTATCACACTGCGCCACTAACCTGGAGGTGTAGGTATCCTTGATGAATATGGATACACCCCCCCCCCTTTTGTGTTTCGGTCCATGTTCTGTGGTCGAAATATGTGGTATGAGTTGTAGCCTGGTAGTGCTGGGGTGCTGTCTGGAGCCTTGAACCAGGTTTCAGTTACTGCCCAGATGTCGACGTTCTCCATACTGAGGAGTGCTTTGAGCGCGTGCATTTTGAGATTTAAACTCCAGGCGTTGAGTAGCATAACCCTCATTTTTTTATTTGTGCTGTTTACAGAGGTGGGTTTGACTTTTGAGCCTTGCCTAAAAAAGGCACTATGGGGGCAGCAAGAGCCTTGGCCAGTATTTGAAAGCTTAGGGGTGACAGGTGCAAGCCGTCTCTTGCGAAGCAATGAGGTCTGTCGAGCATGTCGTCCCAGGCTGACAGACACTGGATTCCCTTTGAATGACACCAGAAGCTTAGCCAATTGTTGAAATTGATCATTTTTTCTTTATACTGCGGTATCATTCTTGGTGAGGGCAGGATGCTACTCAGGGTCATACCCGCCTGGGCTACATGATCAGAGAGCTCTTTCATGTCTCTTTTTATGTAGTCCAGGGAGGTACGTCTCAGGTCATTCACACCAACATGAACAATGACAGAGTCATATTTGTACTTGTTCTGGAGTGACCTGAGTGCTTGTGTTATGTGGCAGATTCTGGCTCCCGACAGTCAGCTAACAGTAACCTTCTCCTTGTCCAGCCTAGTGAGAGGGACATCAGTGTGCCTGGCTATAGAGTCACGTATTACTATTGTGTTAGGTATGTTATTTCACATTAAGGGCTGTGATTGTGCGGCACACTGATTTTGTGTTTTATGTGCTGTCTGGTTTGTGACAGGAGGTGCAGGTTTTTTGGGTGTCTGCTTTGGAGGTCTGTGATGCTTTTGCATGGTTTTATTTAGAGCCTCCGAGTATGATTTTGTGTATTTATGTATATTTTTTGCCAGTGCTGTTTTAGTATGTCTGTGTGAGGCTGGAGGTGTGGTGCAAGTTTTAATCTTCCCCTCATGACTGCCTGTTCCAGTCTTGGGTGGAGAGAGCTTAGCCTCCAATTTAGCTATATAATTGCATCTCTCGCATATGTTAATGTTTTGTGGTAGGAAGAGAGGGTTGTCTGTGTACATGAGTCAGTGGTAACATTGCCTCAGGGTACCCAGGTTCACCACTGGACTGAAGATTATACCTGAAATTGCCCTTTGGTCATGCCTGAATAGTAGGGAGAGCTGCTTAGTTGGCGAGGGGTGAATAATGAGCCTTGCCCTGCTGGGCAATCAAGTGTCGGGGTATATTAGTGCTTGGTATTAGGTCTGAGCAAGTGCTGGACTGTAGGATGCTTTTTAAGTGCTTAGGTTGAGAGTTAGACTACTTTCAAGGGAAAAACTGAAGAGGAGACTTGGTGGAGCCGGAATAAATTTAGCCGTAGCTAACCGGCGCTGCCCGGACATGCAAAACCGTGCAAACGCGGTTTTTACAGCAGGGAAATGGAAGAGATAGAAATTAGCCCAAAATGGCCTATAAACTACTAACTTCTGGGCTGGAACTACTCCTCCAGGGACAGATGGCTGCTCAAAGCTCCCTCTCTCACAGGTGAACAGAGAAACCTCCCTCTATCCAAGTAAGGTATGGGCAACTCAGAAAATTGTAACACAGCCCTGAATTAAGCACTAGCCTAAAAACTGGACTATATTAGCTTAGAAAGGTGGGAAACAAGAACAATTTTTTTTGAAAAGATAAGGCAAAAACACTAAAAAATACACTTAAAACAGCTTTAAACAACTACAAACAGTAAAAAATACACTTAAAACAGCTTTAGATGACTACAAGCAATCAGAAAAGGCTTTTAAACAAATTACCCAATTAACCAGTAAAAATATCTCAAGACTGAGCCCTGTTCCTGTAGTTTTCAATCAGACAAGTTCTAACTGCACACTCCTGCCACTGGGGTGCAGGGGAACCTTCTCCAAAAAAAAGGCCTGGATTAGTGCTCAAGTTATACAAACAAAGTTAGATTCAGCATGCCTGGATCTAGTCTATGCTACAGTAAACAAGGCACACCAATTTCAGTAAGAAACAGTTCAAATGTCCAGCACTGTAAGCCTTTAACCAGAAATTCCCACCTCAGAAGGGCAGAGTCCAGCCTCTCCTCCCACAAGAGTGCAGACCACGAACCTTCTTAATGTAAAATAACTGGCCTGAAGCCCAAGTGCTTAAACCAGAACAAATACACTTTTAGAATAGCAGACACTGAGCTTTCAGTCAGCAGTTCCCAACTTAGAAGGATGTAAGCTACCTGCCCTGCCACAACAGTGCAGACCACAAACCTTCTTAATGTAAAACAACTGGTCTGAAGCTCAAGTGCTTAAACTAAAAGGCTTAGAATGATAGCTACACTTTAATCAGGTTACTACCAAGCAGTAATAATTACAATTGAATACTTTTAAGAAGGCCTGGATTAGTGCTCAAGTAATGCAAACAAAGCTAGATTCAGCAGGCCTAGATCTAGTCTATGCTACAGCGAGCAAGGCACACCAATTTCAGTAAGAAACAGTTCAAATATGCAGGCATTATAAGCCTTTAACCAGAAATTCCCAGCTCAGAAGGGCAGAGTATAGCCTCTCCTCCCACAAGAGTGCAGACCACGAACATTCTTAATGTAAAATAACTGGCCTGAAGCCCAAGTGCTTAAACCAGAACTAATACACTTTTAGAATAACAGACAGTGAGCCTTCAATCAGCAGTTCCCAACTTAGAAGGATGTAAGCTACCTGTCCTGCCACAACAGTGCATACCACACACCTTCTTAATGTAAAACAACTGGTCTGAAACCCAAGTGCCTAAACCAAATGGCTTAGAATGATAGTTACACCAATCAGTAATAAATACAAATGAGTACTTTTAAGATAATGCAAAAGCAAAATAAAGTAGGAAGAAACACAAATACAGTAAAAGCAGATGAAAAAAGTGCAAATATATATTTTTTTTGAGTGAGCAAATGAGATGGGCCCAGAAGGAGTATCCAAATACAAATTTACAAGAAGGGCGGGCAGTTTCAAAGCCACCAAGATTAACACCAAAACAAAAGCAGGGAGGATGGGTGGGGAACTAACTGAAAAAACAGAGCCACAACTTCCAGCTAGATAGTATTCAATGCAACACAAATACATCAATTTAAATGCTGTAATATTTGAAAAAAGTGCAGATAAAGATTTACTTAAATCCACTTATACGTCCAGTTGATTTGATTTCATGTAGGTCTTAGCTGGCCAAAGCTCAGAATTTAAGCAAAAAATAATCTAAAATGTATCACTTATGTTAGGCAGAAACCAAATAACAATGAAGTGAACTACCCCCACTTATCACTGTCTATTCAAGAATTCTAACAAGTATTAACTGAAATAACAGAGCCACAACTTCCAGCTAGATAGTATTCAATGCAAGACAAATAAATCAATTTAAATGATGTATTATTTGAAAAAAGTGCAGATAAAGATTTACTTAAATTCACTTATACGTCCAGTTGATTTGATTTCATGTAGGTCTTAGCTGGCCAAAGCTCAGAGTTTAAGCAGAAAATAGTCCAAAATGTACCATTTATATAAGGCAGAAACCGAATAACAATGAAGTGAGCTAACCCCACATCACTGGCTATTCAAGAATTCTAACAAGCATTAACTGAAAAAACAGAGCAACAACTTCCAGCTAGATAGTATTCAATGCAACACAAATACATCAATTTAAATGCTGTATTATTTGAAAAATGAGCAGATAAAGATTTCTGAACTGTTTGAGGGTCTAAGATGCTTGAAAACCGAATACTACATTAAATTCTTACCATCGAGTGTGCCTTTGATGCAAGTATTTCATGGAGTACCTATAACCTGGATAAAAAATACAGAACAAGCCCTTAAGCATTTTCTATAACAGCTAGCGGTGATTATAAAAAGTATGTTAACTGTTGTAACTCAAGATAGAATCTGAATTTGAGTAGACTAGACTTTAATAAATAGATAGTAAGGAGCTCTGTCCTTTACAGGTTGTAGTAGTAGCTAATTGTATCTTAATGTGAACATTGTTTCAGAGCTGGATGATAATTAGAGATTTTGGCAAATTAAACTGGATGAAGCATGGTGTAAGATACGTACCTTTAACATGTTACAGATTTCTGAGGCTACCAGTTTTTAAACACACTTTTATTGAATTATCACTTTTAAAAGGCTGTAGCTTTTGTGATTAAAGGCTTGGATGGACTTGTAAATATAACTGATGACATGCTAGTGCAAGTTTCTACTAAGCAAGAACATCACATTAGACTTATCAAGTTACTAGACAGTCAAAAGTCACAAGGCATGAAACTGAACAGTGCAAAGTATCAGACTGATATATAATTTCTGAAACACATGGGTTATCTTCTGTCTGTTAAGTGATTGCAGTCCAGTGCTGACAAACTAAGTGCCACTGTAAATACTTTAGCAGATAGAAGCTCATTAATGTGATTCTTAGGGACGGAACAATATTTAAGTTCATACCTCACTTAATAACGATAACTACTACAAAGACTGTGACCTATGTCAGGTTAAAGCTGCTTATGAAAACATTCTACTCAAGTTTCAAGAAATGTATGATGAGAAGGTAATTTCAGTGACAGAATACAGGATTTCATTACAGTCACCCGAAAATCCCTAATTTCTTCGGGATTCCCAAGCCTCACATAAACATCAAAGACCCCCCTTTACAGACCCATGATTTCCAGTAGGGGCAGTATTACTGAACCTCTCTCTATATTCCTCGAAGTACAAATCAGACCACTTGCAAAAAGGAATACTTCTGTCGTTCTTGACGCAGGTCACTTTCTGAAAAAGATTAGTAATATCTGAGTTAACAGTGATTCTTGGCTAGTCACCATCGATGCTGCAGCACTTTATACTGTGCTTACACATGAATATTATGTCAGTGCAGTATGTGAAGCACTCAAGAAGCACAACCCAAATACCACCCTAAGGGTTGAAACCATAGGCAAAATGCTGAAAATTCTCATTGAAAATAATTACTTGAAATTCAGTAACAAATACTATAGATAAAAATGAGGCATTGTGATGGGGACTGTAGTGGTGCCAAGCCTAGCGAACACAGCACTTTGCAAATGGGAAGATGATCACGTATATAACTTCCCATACTTCAGATCCATGAGCTGTTACATTAGCTATATAGACAATATTTTTATTGTGTGGAACGGTTCAGAACCAGAACCAGAACATCTTGAATTTTACGACTACATTAGCAAATCAACAAGTTTTCTTAAATTTACGGATTCCCATGCTAAGAACAAGGTGATTTTCCTAGACCTAACTCTCACAAAGGACAGAGACACCCTTTCAAATAACCTTTACAGAAAACCCACTAGGGTTAATCTGTTGCTACACAGAGTATGCACCCACTCATCACCAGAAAGAATGTGATTAAGTCACAGGGGATCAGAATGGCCAGGGTGTCCAAACAATTATGTGACTTTACCAAAAACCTGCTGAACTTGTAGAAAGATTTCCTTGCGCATGGATATGCTGGCAACTTCATCTGTAATATACTTGACCCAACTGATGAACTAAAATGAAATCATCCTGATTTTCCTCTGGAAAATGAAAACAACAGGACAAGAGTGAATGCTAAAAACCATGTCAATGTAGTCTCAATGACCATCACCTATTCCACAGACTGCAGGGAGATCATAAAGGACAATTGGGTCCTCCTGAAAAGTAACTCCACAATCAGCCAAGCAATCCCAAAAAAATATGTTTTCAATGTCAGGAGAAATGAAGACATTTTGGGATTATGTGGAAAGCAAAAATAAACTTGTTGCAATCACTGACAAAAAACCCAAAGGCATCTATGGCTGTGGTCCTGCACGTTGCACCTATTGCGAATATATGAGTGGACAGACAAATTTTCAGTGCCCAAACTCCAACAAAGTCTACAACAATAAAGGTTACTACAATTGCCCGACCACTAGGGCCATCTGCTGTGTGCAATGCTCCAGATTCACAGCTTTCTAAATAGGCAAAGTGATTACTAAAATTAAAACAAGAATCAACAGACACCTGACAAACAAACAAAAAAAGTAGCTAAATGTCCTGAAGAAACACAGTGTCAGCCATCTAGGGCATGACCACTTCCACTTCCACATTGTGGATAGACTAGGAAATGGTGAATTGCAAGGTTGCTTCAGTGACCAGCTTGAAAAACGGGAGCTAGAATTGCAACTAAGACTGGCAGCATGTACACCCCCCAGACTCAACACTAAGACATCCATCATAAGTGTTTTTGAACCTTCGTAGACTGCACCACTATGCCTAATACTAAATGCCAGGGACAGTGGCACGTCTGGCACACCTCAGTACTACAAGTCTCTTAACCATCCAGCTGTTGCACATAATTGGAATTATGACTGGAATTTTGACAAAGTTTGGGACAGAGGGGTCTAATTTATGGTTTTGTTTTTATTATTTTATGCTCTCTCATTATTATGAATTTTCCCCCTAGGCAGATCTGAGGAAGTGACTGTGAAAGTGCTGACTCAAAGTTAACACTTGGGATATGGTTTTTCAGCATAATTTTAGTTTTTTCTAACAAATGTCTATTTAGTTTTATCACACAGCAATCTGACTTTCTCAAGATCAGAAATTTTATGAATGTTGCTATGTGGTCTAAACTGAGTACTTTACATTCAGTGATTTGTTAGCTGTTGTTTATAAGAACAAACTTTTGGTTCAGAATTCCATTATTGTCTAATTGCACTGATCACAGAGTTATTATTGTTTTTATTATTCTTGATTTATCTGTTTAATGGTAGACAGTGCACAAGGTTCCAGTCGTCATCTTTACTCTGCAGTATTGCTAGTATGCCCGTTTTTATTGAAATATTAGTATTATGGTTTGCCTTAAAATGCTTGTTCACTATGTACCTGTCATTATTGATGTTTTTTACCCATTTTTTCCCCAGCCATGGTGGTTAATGACCTACATTTTGTAGAGCATTAATTACTGACTTTAATAATAGCTTAAAATCTAAAACTCAATTCCAACTTGTGCATATTTTGTAAAACACGTTCTCTTCTATTGGATACGAAGAGGGCACCTCAGACCAATCTCTGCTGTCAAAAACTCAGTGAGTCTAATTGTCTCTCAGCTGAGTAAGTGGTCTGTGGTACATCGTTTCTGATTTTTATTTAATCATTTGAGGCTCTAGGCTTAATTCTGCCTTTATTAAGTTGTCTGTACTGGTGTTATTTTCTGAGCTTTACCCTTGCATTTAACAGTACAAGTCCTAAGTTACTGACCATGTGATTCAGATGTTTTGATATGGTTGATACTTAAAAAGGTTGGGTTTTTATCAGAGATCCTTTTGGATTTCGTTAATCTCCAAGTTGCATCAGGTCCAACTATGTATGCTCCATTGGATGAAAAACAAAACACCCCTAACCATTCACCTCTTGTAAATCTCAGCCACTCGCATTGGCGGATGTTCCCCCCTCATTTGCATATCAACCAAACCTGGTTGCAATGCTAGGTCACCCTCCTCCCCACTGATCAAGGCCATATACGTATCTATTAATTCCCATACATTTGATTGGTAAACTGCAGCCTGCCAAAACCTGACATTATCTTTTCAGTATACGTTACCAATCATCAGTCAAGACCGTTTATGTATCCAATAATTCCCACACTTACAATTGATAAACTACAGCCTTCCAAAACCTAGTCCATCAACGTTTAAGCATACATCTCCAATAACACTACGTCCTAGGTGAACCAGCCATTTCAAGCCAATAATCAGCCACCCTTCACCCATAGCCCACACGCCCCAGCTTTTAGTAACACGGTCGGCTCAAGCCCCGTCCAACAACCACATCACTTTATCTAATCAAAACTCACTGTTTTGGGCTGGGACCCATTATACTGGTTCGCTTTGGAAACAGGATTCTCTAATTGGCCCCCCTCCCCATCCAACCATGGACTGTTACTCTGATTCCACACCAATCCAGTTCCACTCACCAATGACGCTGGCCCCTAAATTCACCCAAACTATCACTGGAATCACAGACCATTAGGGGCATTCTCAGACCAATAATAATTCTGATTTAATATAGACAACCAATTACACAATGAAAGGAAAAAAGGTTGATCACCACTTAACGATTAATGTTGTAAGGTTTTGACCATTTGCAAACTGACCAATAGGAAGCCTATGTTAATGAAAATAACCAATCATATAATAAATGATGAATGGTAGAGCGAATGTACTTGGAATATTTGACTACGAATTTACACCACTGTATGTTGAATTGTTAATAGTTTGTGAAAGCACGAACCCCTGTATCATACAGCGCTCATCTGCCTATTAAAGAGAAGTAGTTCCTCAATAAATCGCTTTTTGAAATTTTCGGATCAAGGAGTCTGTTATTTTTTATTTTAAAATTTTATAATTATTATTGGTCAAACTGATTTTTTTTAAATTTTTTCCAACCTTCTTGAGACCGTTCAAACTATTTTCTAGCCTTCAGAACTTGAGGCGATTATTTTCTATGCTATGATTATTTTCCATTCCAGAGTATAGTATTTCTGTTGTGGCAGGCACCACGAGTACACTGGAGCACCATCTAATTATGTGGTACTTCTTGACACTTCAAGAAGAATGTACTCTTGGCATGTCGACTTCGTTATGACTGTATATGAGAGAAATATATTAAAATAGAGAAGGATCTTAAGCATTTGCAAAACGCTTACAGAAAATCGTTGTTTAACTCATTACAGCCGAGTGACACCTCCAGGTATTTCTGCCATTACATCTTACTGACAATGTAGAAATCAAATATTGCTTGTTCATATTTGTATTTATAATTCCAAAACCATGCTATATGCAAAGTATTAAAATATTGCATCTTAAAGCATACATAGTTGCAAACACAACTGTATTAATATTTGACCTCTGGGTAGTGCAGGTAGAGATATTACATGTTGTTCATATAATATTTGTATATATTGTCATAAATTGTGTAGTTTTCTAAATATCACAACAACCAAGTAGCACAAACAGAACTGCTTAGCCTCGTGTGAAAGGTCTCAGCTGGATGAACAAAATGCGGCTGACACTGACAGTATGTGTGTAACTTGAGTGGTTGCTGAGATATTGTAAATTCTTTACAAATATTACAAACTGAATAGTTACTGTGTTTACTGTAACTTAAAAATCAATTTTAAGACCAAGAACCTAAAGAATACCATCAGTAGTTTGAGCTGAAGAGTTTGCCATTTGCACTTCTTTAATAAACTCATTGGTTCCAGAGATACGAATATTTGTTTGAAATGTGAGGATATAATTTGATTTAGTTACAGCACAAAATTCCACAGCTCCAGTGGAGGGCATACACAATTGCAAACAATATTACTGATGCTTCAATAATAGATTGTCTTAGTTCAGTTATTGTGTATTGCTGACATGGTTAGAAGAGCTTATCTGAATGAGTTCAAAGTAGTGTTACTGGGGAAAGATTTGTATGCCACTGGGGTTATGACACAGATTCAAGTGATACTGCAGATACTGCAACAACTAAAGAGAGCTAGCATACAAAAATGCAACTGTTAAAGAGATTCTGTAATGCTAGGATAGCCAGAAACATACTTAGCATATACATAAATTGATTCAGAGATATACTTACAGAGGGGAAATGTCTTTTAGTCAATGTCTGTTGTTCAAAGGTTAGGCAGTCATAATTCCATTATTCCATTACTACTGAGAAACCAAATTTTTTGAAAATCCATGAGCCTCATTTGAGAATGCCTAAGTGTAAAGTAAGAGCTAGAGATACTATGTACTCTCCATAAGATCTCTGTACATTTAACATAAAGGGTAGAAAACTGTACATACTGTGGTATGCATAGAAACCAGACTCAGAGTAGGAACTGACATTACCATGTATAAAGGTCAGAGCAGACTTATTTCTGCCTAACAGTTTGAATTATTTTATGTATGCTATTCAATTGAAAGATAAATCAGTCGTAACAGTAATAAATGCACATAAGTGACGTTTACAAGACATGTATTACCAGAGTAAATTATGCCAATTAATGAAGTGGCCCATAGTTTATCTGTGAAGAGCTCTGAAACTTCTCCGGAACCTAGGAGTTTCAGCACATCAATTGAGTCAACATTATCTGCAATGAAATGGATAAGCGGAATAAAAAATGCTGGAGAAATGTGATGTGTCAGATCAAATCAACTTCGGACATTGATGGACTACAGAAATACACATTTGCAAGCTCCAGATCTATCTTTTTCACAGTTACTGATTGAAAAGAAACTGAGATCCAGAGAACCAACATGTTTATCTTTACTGGTACCAAAGAATAGAATGTAAGGTTCAGAACTTCTTAGATAAAAAAGCTTAAACAGAATCAAATAGTATGATAAAAGTGCTAGAAACATATCTGGCTAAATGAGAGGGAAAGAAAAAAAGTGATATTAAGTTAAAATTTGGGGCAGAAATCTCATACGGAACTGTGGTGGATTAACCCCATAGTTTAAAGTCTTGAATTCTATAAGAAGATGTACAGTTGTACAGAAGAAATCACAGACTTCAGAAGAAAAACACCAAGACTTCCTGTCTGAGGACCAAATCGACACACCTGCTCCAGTGGTGTCAAATTTTTCTGAAACGTCAGTGAAATTATCCTTAGCTGAAAAGAAAGGTAACACTTCAGGTTATTTTCCAGGAGCTGTGAGCAATCCAGAGAAGAAGCTTTGACTTTACATTTCTGCTTGAAAGGTTGGTGATTCGTTTTAAAAAGTCACTGTAATTTAGTTGATTGTATATAATGTTTATACTTGCAGCTGAATTTTAATTTCTTTGGGGTTTTGTTATTATTGCATATTTTCACTAGCACAAAGTTATTTTATTGTATTGTGTAGAGTGCATCATGTACTTTATAAGGGTAAATAGTTTTAGTTTTCAAAGAAAAGGGGCTGTAACATGTACATATGAGTCATATGACTCGGACGGTCTTGGCATTTAAAGATATGAAGAAACAACATGCCTGTCTCTTGCCTCATGTATTTAAAGGATTCATGTCTAATAGCTGGTGTTCTACCCATTAATGTGTCTTTCAGGAATGTCAGAACTTGAGTCTGGAAGACTGATTATGGGTGTGTATTATTTTGTCTTTTTACATCATTATCATGCATGCATTCTCAGATATTTGAGTCCTGTAGTCTTCTACCAAAAACGATGTTCCAGTATTAGCAGACACAACTTTCTATAGTCAAGTGATCATAACTGATGTGTTGTCTGGAATACTTTGTTAGCCTCTGGTATTGCTTATGGCAGCTCAGCTACCACATTCAGTTTTACAGTATTATGTATGATTAGTGTAGAAGAGGGAACTTTTCTGGATTTTTTTGAGCTGCTGACAGAACATCATTTGGTTTGGGTGTGTATAAATTTCCTTTTAGTTTTATGAATTTCCTTATCTTGTTATTGAAGAAAGTTTCACAGAAAATATCTACATCACTATCCTTTATAGTTAGTTTCCCTGCAGCTTTACAATATCAGTGTATTTTCCAAGAAGAAAGTGACATACCTTAGCATGGCATTAGAATAGCTTATAAAACACCTCTAAGAGACAGCAACTCTTTAAGATATATGTCAAAGAAAAATATTTCAAAAGACCAAAAGCATAAGGTTCAGTTCAGGTATCTTTATTCTTGCGTAAGGAGACATAAATGCAGTTACAGAGTTTGTCTGACTAAAATCAGGAAGTGTCACAATTATTATACCTTTCTTTCAAGGCATTGCCCACTACGGCTGACGTAGCAGACCACCAGTTCACAATTCTGTTACTTTACAGATGTTTCTCACATTTCTAGCTGACTCTTCAAAGTTTAAAAAAGATTTTTTAGTAAACAGGATGGCCTTGACGACCACCGGTCAATTATAACTTTCTTGCTATGTGATGTTACAAGTCTAGGTACTATGGCTAATTCAAGCACAATGCAAGTACAGATTTCTGAAGTAGTTCATTGTTTATAGTATCTAACTTTCTTGCAGCTTGTGCACTTTTTCATTAGCACGAGCAGAGCTTATTGTCCATAATGAATGGATCTACAGAAATTATTATTATTCTCCATTTAATTTCCTGACCTAGCAGAAAATCACCTGCTTTCCAGTACATTTCCAAGGCATAAACATGTATTTTGCTGTGCTAGCAAACTAGGTCAGAGTGCATCTTGCAGTGTCAGAAAGCACAATTTCAGAAAAGCATGTTTTCAGTTTCAAATAGAACTAATGCTGCATTATAGAATAAAAACGTGTTAATCTTCCCTTATTTAAAATAAGCATTGCACACATATGTTAATACATATTTTTCTAACTTTTCCCCCCTGTTAATACTTTTTATTCTATTTCAAAAGCATAAAGTTTGTTTCTTCTCCTAACCTCTTCCTTTGAGGATTTGCAGCTAAGAGAGTCATTCAGTTTAAACGTATGAAAGTGTTTTCTTTTTCAATAGTTCTTCAATTTCAGTACTTTGATACAAAGTCTCAGAAACTGACATGTCTATAAAGTCTTTGATTAATTTTTTCATGCAGGGAATACCACAGCAAATACAGGCTCCTAACAGAAGTAATCCCACACAAATGGCAATCAGGATGTTCATTAGGATGGAACCCCACCCCCCAAAGAAATTCTGGAAAAAGTCCGTCAGTGGGTTCGGGCCTGGCCTGGTCATGTCTGACACTTGCTGAATCACTTCCAAATGATTGTTGATTTCATGTTTATTGTCGGGAATGAACGAACAACACTCGTCTTTGATTAAAGCGCATGTACCACCTCTCACTGCTAGGGTGAAGTCAAGAGCCATGCGGTTTTGAAGCACCACAGTTCTCATTGCATTCAGTTCATCAGTCATTAATTCAAGAGCAGAAAAAGTTGCATTGCTCATGACCTCGAGAAGTTTGGATAGCTTTCTCAGTTCCCAAATTGATTTAACTGCACCATATGCAGGGGCTATGCCAGCCCAGGATATGATAGTGTCACTCAAGTCCATGTGTGCTAGTTTACTCTTGTCTTTCACAGAGTTATGGTTTCTCCAGCCTGCTATGATCTGTCCCACCGGATTCTCAGGTTTCTTGATTGGATTTTCAGGTTTCTTTGCGACACCTCTGACGTTTCGAATTCTCCCATGAGGCAAAGCTGTACTGTGTCATATGGCCGGGACCAGGTAACCCAAAAAACAACTGCCAGACCAGTTCTCAGGCAACCATTTGTATGCCTTTTTCCCACATATGAAATAACAGTTTTCTACCTTAGTATTGATATACACCTTCCCTGTATGAAACATTTTCTTATCTATAATAGACAGTTGCTTTAAAAGAACAGGATTATGTTGTATATCACTGACAGTTTTATGCAAGGACTCAAAGTATGAGTCATAATCTGCATCACAAATTGTTTCTGTATTTTTAGCATTTTTAGGTTTAATATAACATTTATAAGAAACCGTTACATTACATTTGCTCCAACCTACTTGAATCGTGTCATTCTTAAAAAAGCATACAATTCCTGTTTGTGTAACAGGTAGGAATAATGCAATTTTGTCTCTAGATTTTACAGGTGTAGTCTCAAAAATCAAGTTTTCCCAGGTCTCATTGACCCCTAGGGGGACAGCAGCATCAACAATCCCCCATATCCTGTTGGTATAGCTGTGCAAATCCAACAATTTGAAATATTAAAAGTCTCAGCATACACATATTTGATTGCAAGATAAGTGTTAAAGTTCAGATGCCAGTCTATGAGTGTTGAATCACGTTTGTTCAGTCTAGCTGGTGTGGCTGAAGAAAAGAAAGGCCACAGCAAAAGCCACAGCAAAAAGAACATTGTCACTAATGCAGTTATTAAGATGATTATGCAACACTGCTGAAGTCGTTCAGCATTCCTATTGTCTCTGCGTCTTGTCATTCTACTGCTGCTGTGTGTTAGCAAGAGTTTTATCAAGTTCAAAGTTTTTGACTAGTTTACAGTGTGTCAAATGAATCCAAGATGAACGTTCCACAATCTTGACTGCTGTGGGCGTGCTCAGCAGTACTTGATACGGACCTTCCCACTTTGGTGTCGTCCAATTCTTCTTTTTGATTGTCTTCACCCAGACCCAAGTGCCTGGGGCTACTGCTACTTCAGATGGTTTGGTTTGGTCTTTATCTGAAACAGAATTAAACTGTAAAAGATGTTTGTTATTCAGCATACTCCTCATATACTCTGCAAGTGTCCAATCTGCTTCCTGGTCTGCAGGCATGAGAGGTTTCCACTGAGGTATATAATAAGCTCTTCCGAAAATCTTTTCGAAAGGTGTCAATCCTTTTGCATTTGGAACAGTTCTCATGCTCAACAGTGCCAGGGGCAAACAGTACACCCAGTTCTTCTGTGTCTCAGCTATGAGTTTTTTAAGCTTATTCTTTAAAACTCCACTGTGCCTCTCTACTAACCCTGCAGATTGAGGGTGATATGCACAGTGATGCTTTAAAGAAATCCTAAAATACTGGCTCAACTGTTGTATAGTTTGGTTAACGAAATGTGTACCATTGTCACTGTAGATCCTTTCCGGTATGCCAAATCTAGGAATAATTTCTTTAACTAGGGTCTTTGCAACAGTGGCTGCATCTGGTTTACTAGTCGGAAAGGCCTCCACCCATTTGGAGAACATATCCACAATGACAAGGCAGTACTTTTTGTTTTCACATTTGCTCAGTTCTATGAAATCCATACAGATAGTATGAAACGGATACGGTGGTGTAGGGAAACTCCCTTGCTTGGGCTTTCATGCCCCTTGTGCATGATGTTTATTACAAGTGTGACATGACAAGCAAAATTTTTTAGTGTAGTTTGTAAACCCGTACATAGTGAATACCCGATTCACTAACTGTACCATCCCCCCTGTTGAGACATGGCTCTGCCCATGGCTCAACAAAGCTGCATATCTAAATAAATTAGACGGTAATATCGGTTTTCCCTTTTTGGAGATGTACAGCCCTTCCTTGAGAATTGCTCCTCGTCTTTTCCATTTTTGTTTTTCAGCTTGTGTAGTAAGTGTCTGCATTGTTTTTAACATTTCTAAGTCTAAAATCTCAGAAGGTTGTAATTCCTCGTTCAAAAGAAATGCTTCTGAGGCTGCTTGCTTTGCAGCTGTGTCAGCTCTCGCATTGCCTTTTGAAATCCTATCTTGTTGTTTTGTATGAGCTATGCATTTACAAATAGCTACTTTCTGAGGCAACTGAATAGAATCTAACAAATCTAAAATAAACTGTGCATGGTTAATCGGTTTGCCAGTAGATGTCACCATTCCTCGATTCTTCCACTGTTGTGCAAAAACATGTACAGTAGAAAAAGCATACTGGCTGTCTGTAAAAATGTTTATGCTTTTACCCTTTGCTAAGGTACATGCCCGTGTCAAGGCAATCAGCTCTGCTGCTCGTGCAGATAAGTTATGTGGTAGAGGTTTCGCTTCTGCAATCTCAGTATCAGAAACTACTGCATAACCTGTTAGGTTCTGTCCTGTAGGACTCCTTTTGCATGAGCCATCCACGTAATATGTCACCTCAGCATCATCCAAGGGAACATCCGTGAGGTCTTTTCTAGGCAGTGTCTTTTGCTCAATTACCTGCAGGCAGTTATGGGGTGTGCCATCCACAGGAGTTGGGAGCAAGGTAGACGGATTCAAAGTAGTACATCGTTCAATTGTCATGTGAGGTTGGCTCAGCAATATAGTCATACAAGAAAGATACCTAGCAGAGGAAAGATATGCTACTTTTTCTTGCAGTAAAATGAATGCGACTGCATGAGGCACTCTCAATGTGAGAGGGTGGAATAACACTACTGAGGCTGAAGCCTGCACTGCCATTGCAGCTGCAACTACTGCTTGTACACAGTGGGGTAGAGACCGCGCCACTGGGTCCAGTTGTGATGAATAATAAGCAATGGGGTGTTGTTTGTCCCCATGCTGTTGAGTCAATACTGATGTCATATAACCTTGCTTGCAATCTACAGTTTGGAAAAAACGTTTGTGATAATTTGGTAATCCTAAAACTAATGATGATGCTATCAATTGTTTCAGTTTGCAGAAAGTTAATTCTGCTTCTGGTGTCCATTGTATTAAATCTTGTGCTGCCATAGGCTTCTTAAAAATCAGGTCGGTTAAAGGTGCAGATTCCAAAGCATAGTTTGGGATCCAGCTTCGACAAAAATTAGTCGTACCCAGGAAGGACATCTTTTCCTTCTTGGTTGTGGGTTTTGGTGCTTGTAAGATCGCTACTTTTCTGTCCTCATCTAATGTTCTGCCATCTTTGGATATTACATATCCAAGGTATTTCACTTGTTTTCTCCAAAGCTGCAATTTATTTTTGCTTACTTTATGTCCTTCAACTGCTAGGAATTTTAATAATGCTATAGTATCTACCTTACAATCTTGCTGGGTAGGGGCGGCCAGCAGGATGTCATCAACATAAAGTAAAATTTGACTACCTCTCGGTGGGATAAATCCCGCTAAATTACTTGCCATCTCTTGTGAGAATATCGTTGGACTTTCACTATAGCCCTGTGGTAGTCGCGTATATGTATACCGCTTCCCCTGAAATGTAAATGCAAACCAATACTGGCTGTCAGGGTGTATCGGTATCGAAAAGAACGCATTGCTGATATCTACCACAGAAAAATACTTTTGTTGAGGTTTTAAATCATTCAACAAGGTATGTGGATCTGGCACCGTAGGTGCTCTTGGTATTACTGCGTCATTTACAGCTTGTAAATCTTGGACCATACACCATTCTCCATTTGCTTTTTTAACTGGGAATAAGGGTGTGTTACATGGCGAATCGGGAGATTCTACCAGTATTCCCTTTTTAAGTAAAGCTGCTATGATTGGTTTAATACCTGCCTCTGAATCTTTTCTCAAGGGGTACTGTCTCTTTTGTGGTCTAAATGCTGACTTTGGCGTGATAGTAACTGGTCCTGCTGTGCGAATAAGTCCTACGTCTGACTTTCCTGTTGACCAGAGAGTTTTTGGTATGTCTAACAAAGCTTTTTCTTCCTCTTCTAATAAGAGGGCTTCTCAGCTGTCTTTGCTGGACTGCAAGTGTACAGCTGGATGTGTTTGTGTTATCCAGTTCAGTTTCTGTTTTTGTATTCCCTGTTTTGACAGTTCTGATTCTGTCTGTTTTTCCCATTTTTGTGATTTTCTCTCCTAGGTCTATCTGTTTTAAATCTTCCTCTTTAGTTAAACTAACATGTGGTAATAGATTCGATTTATAAAGTGAAAAGAACTCCTGGGGTAATGAACAGCAAACTACACTGTTCCCTTTCATGTCCCAGTACAAATTACACAGTACTAATCTGTTTGCATGATTTCTAAACAATTCTTGTTCATATTCTTCGTCAGGTCCTGGTGTATTACAATAATACAGAGTGCAGTGCAACAGGTGTTGTATGTCAATACAAAGGGAGGGGAACTTACTGATAGCTACATTTATTAACTCTTCAGTTACTGCTCCAGGGCCAGTTGTAGCTAAGTCCTGGCTGTACCAGTAAAATGTCTCACCTTCCGTTTGCACTGAAAAAGTATTAGTTTGTCGTTGTGCTTCCATACCCTGCATGGTTGGAACTACTGCTATGCCTAATAGTTGCATAAGATCTCTGCCCAAAAGGTTCACTGGGCATTTTGCAGAAACAACAATTTTGCTTTTCTGGGTTAATCCTGAAACAGGATCTGTTATTGTAATGTTATGGGAGAGATGCTCCCGATACAGCTGTCCATTAGCTGCTTTTACTAGTATAAAGTCATGTGATTCTGAATTTTCTGGTAGTTTGGAGGGGTGTACCAGGGTTTGTGATGCCCCTGAATCGCACAAAAATTTGACTTCCCTCCCTTCTACCAGGAGTGTCACTTCTGGTTTTGTGTCAGCTAGATAGAGCTCTAAGCTCAGTAAGGCTAGGTCTAATATTTCATTTTCTTCACTATCAGTAGCTTCCTATACTTCCTCTATTATCACATTCTCTGCTCCTTCTATCACATTCTCATTTGTCCTTTCTCTATTATTCCTATCTAGTGATTCCTGACTTTCATATAGTCAGTCCTCACCCTCATCGTTTTTGTCTTCCACTGCTGCCTTCTTATTTTTCTTGCAATCCCTTGCCAAGTGTCCCTTTTTCCCGCATTTGAAGCACTCACCTCTTTTCTTTCTCCCTTCAAAGTCCTCTGATCGCTGATCAGATTGTTTGTTTCCCTGGGCATTCTTTTTGCCCTTTTGTCCAAACTGTACTAAATAAACTTCTCCATCTTCCACAGCAAATACTTGGGCTTTCTTTTTCTTCTTTTTATTAAAATGCCTTTCGGCATGTCTAGCATATTCAAGCAGTGATTGTAATCTGCTTGTATGATGGTCTACCGTATGTTTAGTAATGAAACTACTTATGGGTGCAATACTGCCTTTCAAAAATGCATTCTTTAACTGCTGCTCATATGGGGAATCTTGTGTTTGATCTTCAGGCACCTGCATTCCACAGTGATTGTTAAAACATTCTAATAATCTGGCAAAATATCTATCAACAGTTTCACTTTCTTGTTGGATGCATTGATTAATGCAAGTCCAGTCTGCCCTAGGCTTCCATTTCTCAGAAGTTCGGTCTGTCAGACCTTTCACTCTGTTATCTAATTCTGCGCTGCTATGTGGGAGGGGCCTAAGTGCAGCGTCACGGGGATTCCAGTTGCCACTGATCATGTGCCAATCTGGACCTACTATTTGTCTGACTACTTTTTCTACTTCCTCTCCATTTAAGTGATAACTTAATCTCATGCCCTGTAAGTCTTCTAAGAACTTTCTAAAATTAACTTTTGGATGGGGATTTCCCTCTGTGGCTTTCCTGATGTCTTCCGCTGTCCACGATTTGTATACTAAAAGAGTTGGGTCTTGCCCTTCTTGTCCTGCCTGAGGATTTGGTACTTCTGTGAGTGGGCATATCTCTTCTTCACTCATAGCCCTTGAATTTCCATTCATTTGATATAATTCAATATCCCCTTTTAAATTACGTGTTCAAGACCTAGTCTCGATAGGATCTCTGACAAAAGGTAGTGGTTTTATAGGAACAACTGGATATCGTGGAGGTGGGCCAGTTTGTTCTTTTGCTTCATATTCCAGTAAGGGAACTGGTAAGGGAACCGGAGGGGGTGGAGGGGTCGATGCTATAACTAAGTTATTATCCTCTTTGTCTAGAAACATTGCTTTTGAATTTTTATTCTTTTGTTCTCTTTGGTTTGCTTCCTCAATCCACTTGTGTGCCTGAGGAACTCCTAATTTGTGCTGTTTTTTAACCGGACCTTTAGAATCGGTTTTTAACTGTCTAATAAGTTTGATAAGCGAGGATCTTTCTAGTTTCCCATCAAATTCATATTTATTAACCCATTTAGTATAATATCTAACGTTGTCGGCGTGCTGTGATTGCATATATTTTGCGTCTTCGGTTAACGGTGGGCGTTGGGGTCTTTTTGTTTTTGTGCACGTATTACCCATTTTGTTCTAACCTTTTAAATGTTACATAACCCTTTTATTTTTAATGTGGTACCACCAAGTGTTTACAGTCTCTTCAGACTACCTGCCTACTTATTCTGTTTCCCTGATCTATGACAAGATAGCAATATTTCTGTCCCTGAATTTTAACAAAATTCTCACAGAACAAATACAGTCAAGTCCCTGATCTAAAACAGAAAAAAGTAGATTCACCCTACCTGAGCCTCAGCGATTGGTCACTCACTGTTCAAACGGAACCCGCCTTCAGTCATAGATCAGAAAAGTGGCTGGCCTCTTTTGCACGACAATTCACTCGGAGGTCTTTCAATGAAGAAGATCCGATGTGGTATCTTCCCTGTGCAGTTTCATGCCATCTGACCCATCTGATCCCAGGCTAAACGAGGGTTTCCGGTCTGAAGGACCAAAAAATGTCAAAGAAAAATACTTCAAAAGACCAAAAGCATAAGGTTCAGTTCAGGTATCTTTATTCTTGCGCAAGGAGACAAAAAATGCAGTTACAGAGTTTGTCTGACTAAAATCAGGAAGTGTCACAATTATTATACCTTTCTTTCAAGGCATTGCCCACTAGGGCTGACGTAGCAGACCACCAGTTCACAATTCTGTTACTTTACAAATGTTTCTCACATTTCTAGCTGACTCTTCAAAGTTTAAAAAAGATTTTTTAGTAAACAGGATGGCCTTGACGACCACCGGTCAATTATAACTTTCTTGCTATGTGATGTTACAAGTCTAGGTACTATGGCTAATTCAAGCACAATGCAAGTACAGATTTCTGAAGCAGTTCATTGTTTATAGTATCTAACTATCTTGCAGCTTGTGCACTTTTTCATTAGCATGAACAGAGCTTATTGTCCATAATGAATGGATCTACAGAAATTATTATTATTCTCCATTTAATTTCCTGACCTAGCATAAAATCACCTGCTTTCCAGTACATTTCCAAGGCATAAACATGTATTTTGCTGTGCTAGCAAACTAGGTCAGAGTGCATCTTGCAGTGTCAGAAAGCACAATTTCAGAAAAGCATGTTTTCAGTTTCAAATAGAACTAATGCTGCATATAGAATAAAAACATGTTAATCTTCCCTTATTTAAAATAAGCATTGCACACATATGTTAATACATATTTTTCTTACAATATACCTTTCCCATTTTGCTGATTCCATACATACAGACTCAGAAGTAAACCTGGGAATAGATACTGTAGACCCAAAAAGAACTATATTGGCCATTTTGGCTAATGATACTGAATGGGTTTCTTGAAAAAGAGATCCGAGTTATATAGCAGATGTATCCACTTCACAAATAGGAACCAAGAAAAGATGTTCCATGTAGTAATGCTGGAATACATTGTAATAAATCTACCAATGCATCTGATGTTGCCTTTGCTGTGCCAAATTATATCACCCCTGAAGCTTGTTTGCAATATCTCCTTAGATTTAACACTCGGGACCATCCTTGATAGGTTCAACAACTGGGTTCATCATTGCCAATATTCCAATTTGGCATTTTTGGAAGCTTTTGCACTTTGTACATGCTTGCTCAGCACTGGCACATGCAGTGATATTACTTGATGACTACAACAATACACAACCCCTGAGGCCAATAAGAACTGTAGATAGGTCGTCCATCACCCTGGGCAGTTTGCTAAACTGACAACCCCACAACTCAACAACTTACTTGCTACAACATTAAGAAACACCTTGCTACATTTACGATCGCAATCTGCCCTCCAGCTTTAACTGCAAATACAGTACTCACATTCAGTTATAAATCTGCAGTATTACCAGAGCTTCATAAATCACTGCTGGTATTGCTGTCTCACTCCATTGCCACCTGACAGAACCCTAACAAATTATAACAAGGGCAGCAGCCTCTTTTACCTTGTCCAAGTTATATCCATGAACCCGTCAGCTCTTTTCTGCTGATTGCATACTTTTCACTTCAAACCTGATGAACATCAGTGAAAGGTTCTCATGTTCAGTGCCTGGATCAATATGAATAAAGTGTCTCTGTAGCTATTCACTTACTAGACAAGACTCATACTGGTGCTGTCTTTAGTTTCAAGGGGAGGAGCCATCACACTGTATTCCATTAGAACCGGAATACAAAGTGCCCACCCCCTTCCAGTCTGTCTTGCTCTTTTAAAATTAGTGGCTCTCCACTTAAATAGCTAAAGTTTAAGTTACCCCCTTTTTCATATCTAACTGCTTAGTGCATACTAGAACTCATAGGATATTAGTTCATTTTTTTTATTTTACCTTTAAAATCTGCAACATCTACTCTAAGACAACCAATTAATGGAGAGACCACATTCTACTTCTCAGTAGTCATCTTGGGATTAGTGCTTCTGTTTTGCTCCTTGAGCAAGAAGGAGTATAGGGACATTATTTCCTGGAGACTGATGATCACTGGAAAGCCTAATAACTGCATCATAGGTGCCAGGTTGGAATTAGTGCTTATATTTTGCTCATGGTGAGAGAAGGAGCAGATTGCATTGATCCCTGACTCTTTCTGATTGGGTAGTGAGTATCTGTGGCTGTCATTCCTGACTGGTCTGGTTGCTATTCAAGGCATATACCAGGAAAAGGCTACAACAAGCCTACAGGCCTTTGCATCATCTGGGACAAGACAGTTGATCAACAAAGAGCCTGTGGCCTGCTTTTCATCTTGGAATTGGTGCCACTGGTTTGTTTCTGGTGAGAGAAGAAGCAAAGGAGCATTGTATCCTAGCAGTGTGAAGTTGTGGTGAGACCAGCATTAGTAGTAGCCAGACAATAGCCATTTAGGTGAATCCCCTCTTTTCATCATTCTTGACAAGCACTTCCTTCTTTTCAGTAAGCACTGCTTGATTTACTGTTGTTTATCCTAATTTCAGAATATCTCCCTAAATACTTCATTCATAAATCATCAGAGTCTACTTATTAGTTTCCCCTCAAGTGTTTAGCAGTGCCTTGTGTAGACACAGACACCTTGAGTTGACATTTTTCCTGTAAAAACACCCTGGAAATTTCATCAATGCCTAGTTATATACAGGACAACTAGTTTGCAGTGATAAGCTCTGTCCCAAGAGTTGCAAACAGATACTCCTAACATTACCTTATATTCTCACTCCAATTGTCTAATTAATAAAAAAATGGTCTGTTGCCATAGATATGAACTTTCCAGCATGGTGGATATGGGCATCCTGAGGCAATGTAGAAATTGCCTCATGTTTACTGACAACCAGTTAATTCTCAAACTGATATGGTATGTGAGAGCTGAACTTACACAATGTCACAGGAGGCAAAGCTCTCACATAAAAGTACTCCTAATGTTATTCAGGTTGTCGGTAATGTACACGCTGCAACCATCAAACACAATTCAAAACAGACACACAGACACACAGACCCACATATGCTGAGGCACTTAAACATAGCCTTCCTAAACCCCTAAGGCATCCTAGATGAAGTACGCATAGCAATTACTCTCGGCAGCCCCAAATGCACTCTTTCAAAACAATACCTACATAAGCACATACAGCCACATTTCATGAAGCCTCTACTTCTATGTCCATAAGGCAAGCCACCACACAATCCAACATTCTGGTCATTGTAGACTCCATTCTTAGACACACTGATGTTTCTGTCATCAGGCTGAGTAAGGAGAGAGAGAGTCACGGTCAGTTGCCCATCAGGTGCCATGATCTGCAACATTGTGCATGCACACAGGTCATTGGACCACAAGTACCAGTATGATTCATAGTCCATGTAGGTGTAAATGACCTGAGATATACCTCTCTTGACTATATGAAGAGAGACATCATGGAGCTCTCAGAATATGTGTCACAGGCTGGTATGAGCCTAGCACTGAGCAGCATTCTACCGTCTCTAAGGATGATGCCACAATATGAACAGAAGATGACTGACTTTAATAATTGGCATAGTTTCTGGTGTAATTTTAAGGGGGTGCGGTATTTGTCAGCATAAAAGGTGATGGCCAACAGACCATGCTGCTTTGCCAAGGATGGTTTATACCTCTCCTCTCTAGGCTTTCAAATATTAGCTAAAGCATTGTCCTCCCCCATAGTGCTTTTTCAGGCAATGCCAAACTGAAAGTACTTCCAACATAGCAAATCAAAACCAAGAAAATCTAAAGGTGTTACTGCAAAAGCCACAGAGATCACACTGGCAGTGCAAGGCTATAATACCTTCCACACATTTAGACTAGCTACTACACAGACAGGGACTAAAGGTGGAGGGGTCTCGATTTACATCAAAAATAAATATACCTTAAGGCTGGTCAAACAGGACAATGCACTTGAGCTTTTCCACATTCAGATCATCATAGGAAAAGTCCCATACCACTTCCTTGCAATCTATATGTCACCCTGTATGACCCAGGAAGCCAGTAACATGTATTTACTTATAAACACTCATGATCCTACTGAATACCATATTCATGGGTGACTTTAATTACTGCACTATTAACTGGGAATCATACACAACACCAAATGTACAGACACAGAGATTCCTGGATTTTGTAAACACAGACTCTCTCGATCAGGTTGTCAATACACCTGCCAGGGGTGCAAACATACTGGATATGTTCCTCACTAATATGGGAGAGTGCTGCACACCCCCTAGTGTAATGTCTTCTCTGGTAAGGTCTGACCATAAAATGGTCTCCTTTGAAGTAAAAGTAAAGCCTGGAGCCCTACCTAACACTAGAATATTTAGGAACTTTTCTAAGGCTAACTTCCTACTATTAAGTGATAACCTGACAAAATTTCAAGTCACCATAAACCATGAGAACACTGCTGTCTATGCAGGCCTGTTCATAGACACCCTATACAAGCTTGTTAATAGTGGCATAGAGGCAACTCTACCCACCAGGATGAAGTATAGAACTAACTCAGAAAATAAGCCACCTTGATGGAATCCCAGTATCAATAGGCTGTATAACAGAAGGAAGAAAATCATGGCAAAAATTAGTAGATGCAGCACCCAGCAGGATGAAAGCACTGTCATCAAACTAAACAAACAACTCAAGACGACAAATAAAAGTTACCAACGACAAATGTGAGGCAACTTTGGCCTTCCAGGTCAAGGACAATAACAAGGCATTCTTTAGCTAAGTCCGCAACCTCAAAGGCAATACACAATTGGATGCAGAGCTCATTGTTAATGGAGCCACCTATACTGAGACAGAAGATAAAGCAAACCTCCTGGCTGACAAATTTAGCTCCATCTTTACTCCTCTCTCCCTATTAACCTTCCCTCAGTAAATATCATAAAATATAACTTCCCTACTATCACTACAGAATAGGTCCTTAAAGCTCTGTCTTAGGCCAAGAACACTGTATCAATAGACCCAGACAGTATACCAGGATGTATTCTAAATAGCATGAAACATGACCTATCAGGACCTCTTGAATCGCTCTTTAACTGTAACCTTCAAACAGGCTTCATGCCTCACAAATGGACAGTCATCCTTCTGCACAAAGGTGGGCCACCTACAGACCCATAAGTCTCACTTGTCTTGTATGTAAAGGCATGGAATTTATTATCATGAAAATGATCAATAATAACATAGGAAATCCCCAGACACTGTACCCAATCCAATTTGGTTTCATCAAGAGCAGATCATGCCTATTCATCCTGGTGGACTTCTTTGAGAAGGTCACCAAAGCAATAGATGAGGGCAAAATGATTCACATTGCCTACTTTGACCTGGCTGAGGCATTTGACACAAAACCCCACCTGGGCATTGTTGATAAACTCAAGAGGTTAGGCATAAACCCTTATGTCACCCAGTGGATAGCCAGCTGGCTCACAGATAGGACACAGGAAGTTAGAATTGGGAAGTCAACCTCTACAAAGAGGCCAGTCACAAGCGGAGTCCCTCAGGGGTCAGTCCTGGAGCCTCTCCTTTTGGCATTTATTTATCTGAAGTTGAGGCCAATGTCAATGGCCTCTGGCTGACTACATTTGTAGATGATTGCAAATTTGGAGCATTCATAGAATCCCCCACCGACACAAACGTTCTCCAGGAAGGGCTGAGACAGACAGATAACTAGTGTCAGAGCTATGGACTAAAACTAAATACCAAGAAATGCATAATAGTATCCTTTGGGAAGTTATCCACCCCTGGTAACTATCATATTGTCAACACACCTGTAAGACTTGGTTGACCCAGTAGTCAGTGGCTTGGGAACACATGTAGGCAGTAATCTAGCCTTTGACCATCATGCACCTTCAGTAATGAGGAAATCATTCTATGTTGTATGTTGTGCAAGTTATAAACAAAGATATGGCATCTAGGTCCAAGAAACTCATTGTTACAATGTATTTGGTATTCATTAGACCTGTCACTGAGTATAGTGACCCCTTTAGTATGTACCTAACCAGGCATATCCAGCAATTGGAATGTCCACAGAGGTTCCTTATTACAAGAATACAGGGCATAAGTAACATGTCCTGTGTAGACCACCTCAAGGCCCTATACCTGTATTCTGTCTCCTATAGGCTGTTGAGGGGAGATCTATGCCTAGCATACAAGGCATTGTCAGACCCCACCCTGATGCATCTCCTGTATAAATGCAAAACAAACAGCACCAGAATTACCCATTTTAAAGACATAAACCTCACCTGTGATATAAATAGGACCTGCTTGAGAGACAGGTACAGTGGATAAAAAAAGTTTACATACCCCTGTTAAAATGGCAGGTTTTTGTGATATAAAAAAATGAGACCGCAATAAATCATTTCAAAACTTTTCCCACCTTTAATGTGACCTATAGCCTGTACAATTCAATTGAAAAACAAACAAATCTGTTAGGAGAAAAAAATATAAAAAAGCACCTTTTGATTTAATTACAGCATTCAGTCTTCTTGGGTACACACCTGCCATCGATTAAAGAGACTGATTAACCCCAAATAAAGTTCAGCTGTCCTAGTAGGATTTTCCTGACATTTACACAGTTGCCTGCTACAGCAAAAGCCATGGTTTGCAGAGAGCTTACAAAGCATTAAAGGGATCTGCTGTAATTAAATCAAAAGGTGCTTCAACAAAGTATTAGTTTAAGGCTATGCACACACAACAAAGTATTAGTTTAATGGTATGCATATTTATGCAATCAGCGTATTGTACATTTTTTATTTGTTATATTTTTCCCTCTAACAGATTTGTTTGTTTTTCAATTGAATTATATAGGTTATAGGTCACATTAAAGGTGGTTCATAGGTTGGTACTAGGCTATCGGCCCTAGGGTCTATACAAGCCTAGTCATAACAATTCCCTGGCTATTTCTTCCCACAAAGTTTTGAAATTATTTATTTTGGTCTCATTATTTTTATATCACAAAAACCTGGCATTTTAACAGGGGTGTGTAAACTTTTTATATCCACTGTATGTATCCCAGAGACCACTTCTTCTCTGGAAAAGGCTCCCCATCCACGTGAAGCAGAGTTCCTCCCTAACCCAATTCAAGTGTAACTTGCACAATTGGATGGGGAACAGGAAATTCATCCCTAGTTTGACACCTATGTCTCTAATAAACACAGGCAGCCTGTAAATGTTTAATCACTCAAGTCCCTGTTTACTTTTATCAAGGGTACACCTATGAACCTAATAAGGCTTGGATTCCATTGAGTTCCATTAAAACTTTAGACCTAACTTTAAAACACATCCCTTCAAATCAACCCAGTGCAAGTAGCATTGCTTAACTCTTACATCCTGCTTGATAGGTGTTCTCTAACTCAAGATTGTGTGCCCTTATGACTTCACACTTTCTTGTTGGAAAAGTGGACAATTGACTTGTAAATACTGTGAACAATAGCAGCTTAACTATGTACTTCATACATTTCCTTGAGTATTTTACTTTATTATAGCTGTTGGTTCTGAACGCAATTAAGAAACACTATGATACACTTAACTGTATAATATACTTTGAGTTGTTACTACTTCACTGCTTTTCTGTCTGTTTCATTATGGCACTATTTTAACTACATAATATGCTCTGCATTGTAGATTTATATTGTCTTTGTATTTCTTTTTAATCTGTATTCAGTTGTGTGCTGTAATGATTTATGCTTTCATAATTTGTACTCTAGTGGGCTGCATGTGAAACTGATCTGACTGGATCAGTGCCCTTCCCCAGAAAAAAAATCAAAATAAGTAAAATTAATAATTAAATAAACTACTTCTTTCATGTATCCAATCTTCAGTCTTTGCTAGTAGGTCATGCCTTGGAAAAGCTTGCAGACTTCCCTGAATTTGTGGTCAAGGAGGTCCTGGTTAAGAAGCTGTATACATCTTCCTCTTTGTTCTACTACATAACCTGATGTAATTTTGATTGCGCTGATTCTGGGTTCTGTGCCACAGGCTCAGGTATGTGTCTGCACAAGATGTCATAGATGAGACTGTCATCCTACAATGAGTAGCTCAGAAACAACAGTCTGAGTTTAAGAAGGAAGTGATCTGAACTCCTGGGCATTTGATGAAAAAGTAGGCCCCTGCCACTGTGAAGGACCTCGATGATCTCCTGCATTGTCCACCTTTTTTTTCCAGGATTAGCCAACCCAGAAGAGTAAGAAGCCTGGTGACTGCTCAAAGAAGGCATCACAAGATCTTGTTCCCTCCTGTGCTGGACAACTCACCCAAGAGAACAATTCTGCCTGTGTAACAAGAGTAGTACTGATTATGCTCTCTGGATACCTGTAGGGTTGTTTCTCTGAATTTTGTCCCACTTGAAGTCATATAACTAGTGACTAGTAGTCTCTGGATGTGGTCACAGTCAGTCATGTCTTAGAACCCATAATACTCCCCAGAAACAACTCCATCTAAGCAGAGCTCTGGTAGCAGACCCAGACTGTACTGCTGAAAGAGTTCACAGAGACCTTTATTTTAAAGAGGAGCAGGAGTTTTGCTCCTATCTTTTCCTGGTTGCAGTGGGGAAGGAGTCTTTCTTCCTCAAACTAGACCTCAGTGACTTCACATTCATTACATTCTGTTATAGTTGTGCTACAGATGATGAGTCTACAGGAGTCATGTGCCTGCTGCTGCTGCAGGTTACCTGGATACTGTTACTGTACATGATGAATTTTGCTGGCACATTGCCATTTCCAGTCCATGCAGGAGATTCCTTTGGTTTGCTCACTTCCAGTACAGAATGTTGCCATTATGTCTTTCTTCAGTACCCAAACTCCTTACAGAGATGTTGTCTAATGTGGCCAAAATCTTTGAGAATTGTGATCTCCTTTTGTTCCCTCACATAGATAATTGAATCCCAGTAGTACCATGTGGGACTTTCTAAAAGCACTCCTTCAGTAGTTACTTCACTGCTTTCAGTCCCTGGGAGAATCCAAAACCTCTGGCAAGTCCTCTCTTATCCGGTCTCAGATGGCTAGCATCATAGGCACAGAGATGAACACTCTGCAGTGCTTTATGTTCCTGAAGTCATGACCTTTGCAGTCTCTTTGAGAACTAAGTGCAGGATCCAGGCCTAGACGTTGCTGCATCTTTTGGGCTTGATGGCTGCCATGATCTTCATGGTGCTCTTTGCACACCCGAAGACACTAATATTGCAACAGTTAGCAAAATGCTAATGGCTGAGCCATCAAGCAGCGGATCTTCTCTTGCTGTCACACCCCTGTTACCAGGCACTGGAATGGTTTATTACCACCAACAACCTTTTGATGGTTCTCCCATCCGTTCACTGACATCTGTTTCAGGATCTAATGATGGAAGATTTGCTAGTGGCTTCCACCTTGACTTCCACATGCTTTATGGTTCTGGATTTCCTTTCTAGGGGGCTTCACATTAATCACTTGGAAATGTGAGCCCGAAGGCCTTGAAGATGAAGTTTGTTCCATAATCATTCCTTATTCAATCAACCAGTCTCTCATGTGGTATTTAAACAAGCAAAGTAGAGCATGGTTGTTCCTCTTTTCAGAGAGAAAATACATGTCTTGCAGTGGGTCATAAGCAGGGGCATGAATCTCTTAACAGTTCATATCCCAAGGTAACTGAACTAGATTATGGACTCCTTGAACTGCTGCTCCAGTCCTATCCTGGATTTTTAGTTTTACAGATCATTTCTGCTTCAGGCTTTCTGAAAGTGGGCCATTCCAGAGACCAGTTTATTTGCTACTTAGGAAATTGTGATTCTCACTGTTGTTCTTGTTGCTGTAGCAGGCCAAGGAGGATGTAGTACTGGATACATTCTGTACCCTGTGACTTGGGAAATTCATTTTTGCTCTCCTTTTATTCCCACTGATCCCACAGCTCATCATAGATGTCAGAAAAGAAAAATCAGAGCCACATCTTGTCTCTTCATGGAAGCTGACAAGGTGTGGTTTCTGGCTATCATGTCCTCTGGCCGTACAGAAAGCTATCCCAGTGCCACCAAGTGATATGTTCCTCATGGCTGCCCTCACATCATGGGCTATATCCTGATGTAGACCCTCTATTCTCAACAAATCTTCCAGACGGAGAGACAAAATTGACTAAAGCTTCCAGAAAGGCCTTCTTCTTGGAAGGCCTGTGCATCTATTTGGGCAGAGCAGCACACTGTGCTACCTCACTTGGTAAGCTGACAGACTGACCAGCCCTTCAACAGACACTTGTTTGATTTAGATCTCATTTATTCCATGGCCAGCGTGCATATGTTAATGTCTTATGTCCATCCTTCAGCTTGTGGAGGGGAGGACTGTTGTGCAATACTAGCTGGTTAAGAATTTCCTTAAAAGAGTCCTAATTCTTCAGCCTCCTTTCAAGAACCTTGCCTCACCATGGTCACTTTAAAGGTTATGTTAACGTGGTTTTCCATCTACTCAGACTTACTAGTTTAGTAGCATTAAAGCTGATTTTTTGGATTTTTTTTTTCTGGTGACCACCACATCTGCGTTTAGGATTTATGTACTGTATATCTATAGGTTCTCTTTTATAGGGAACCATAACTTGCTTTCTGTGGAATGACTTAACCCCTTAGGATTAACCTGAATTTCTTAGGAAACTGCTTTATTAATTGCTGCTAAACCAGTCCATTCATCTACCTGTTTTCTTTGAAGGGAAGAAACTAGGCCAGAAATAGCCCTTGACATCCTGGATGTGATTTGTGAGCTCAGGTTTTTCCTGAAATGGGTATGAGTTAGGAAGACAGAGCAGCTGCTTACCTATTTCACTAAAGTGAGGAAAGGGCTCACACCTGCCAAACAAACCATTTCCTATTGAATGTCTAATTGCAACAATTTTGCCAACAGGCATCTCATCACTCATAGGGAAATGTTTAGTCAAAGGCCACTCCACTTCGTAATGGGCATGGTTGCTTAAATGTGTCCATTGCACACATTTATGTGTTGTCTGTTTTAGCAATAATCCACAGCTGTCACATGTGGGTGACATAAGATTTACACATGACTGGCATGATTTTGATCATGAGGGTGAAGCCCAGATGATTAAGCAAAGCCAACCTTGGGTAAAGTATGAGTTACCAACACTCAGGAGTAGATTATTGTTATTATACAGCAACACTAAGAAAGAAAAGTCTTACCTTTTCTAAATAATGTCACTGTAGAAAAGGAATTAGTCCTGCTACACATAATCTGGAGCATCCACGGTATGTACTGTTCAAGCTGTGCTGTAGATGAGAATGGCTGCACAATGCATTGATGTATTTGGTTATTATTTTGCTTTCCTATCTTCTGTCTACCTAGTCCTTGTAGACTGCCTCTCTGTGTAGACTTTCTGCAGAATGTTTGCATCCTATTTATTTAATCTGTTCTTTATAAAGCTACTGTTTGCTGGCAAATCATTGAAGAAAGAAGCTAGTAAATAAGGACAGATACGTCTGTTTTGAGGTATGCCTTGGAGCTGCTTATAGGGAGCTACTGGCATTTTTTTTTCTTGCATTATTGTGCTCCATGGAGCAGTTTACTAGAGTCAGATTTTTTTTAACATCTTACAATTCTCTGTTTACCTGCACAGAGAGGATAAGTTCTTCTGGTGAGATTTATTATAAGCATCATGATTGCTCTGTTCAGTCAGTGCACACTTGTTTGAATAAAAAATGAGTTTCTTTAGTCAAAGGTGTACTCTTCAGATTGTTTGATTACATTTTGGACAAAGTCAGTAACATGGAGGAAAGGGACAAAACCAGGCTTACATTTTAAATATTTTAATTCATTTTAAAAGTTAATGGAAAGGGAGATTTTGTATGTTCTAAATGATAGACTGTGTGAGGCTTGTGTGGCATTTTTGCTTTACTGTAAAGGCAAGGTCAGTGAGAGATGTCTAAAATTCCATTGAGTTACATAGGATCACTCCATATTGACCTCTTTCTGTTGGTGTATGATGGATCTACTACAAGAAGGCTGATTAGGCTGTGCAATCATCATACATTTTTTAATACAAATGGCCATTTATTGCTTAATTAATCTTCAGTGCATGTCTTTACGAAATATTACCATCTCAGCTATGACTCCAGTAGTCAAGATTCAGTTTTTTCATCTGTGGTTTAATTCTACTTCAAGTTCATCTTTGTTTTTCAAGCACCTTAATAATAACATATGTAAAATAAATAATAAACAAGCATTCAATGAACCATAAAATTAACAGTGAAATAAGACAAATGCTGACTAAATAAACTTGGACAATGAAACTAATAAGACAATGAAATTCTAAAATAAAATACTGTATATGTATACTAGGCTAATCAAGGCAAACAGAATGGAATAGATTAGCTGGAAAAAGCTAATTGTATAGGCAGAAGAAAAAACATCAATCAAATGCTATTTCAAATAAAAAGGTGATGAGTGATCTTTTAAAACCAAAAATTGTGATGCATTCCCTCCACCACTGGGTGAGGAGGTTCCAGAGATAGCAGCTTGACGAAAAAAGGTCCAGATACCAGAAGACTCTAGACGTATCCCTAGAACTTCCAACACCAACATGAGAGATGAACACAGGGACACAGGCAGACAGTAGGGACTGAGAACTCGTAAAGGTAGATACTGACTGGTCAAACATTTCTTTAAGATCTGCTATTTTAAGATTCAGCTTTCCTGACCTCTATAACTGGGCTGCCAAAATGGCCCATCAGAGATAGAGAATGTCTCTGATGTTAGGTATAATCAATGCATTCTTCCCACATCAGTTGATCTAGACAATGATGTTTTCTTGATGGGTCCCATGTAATCTCACACCATGCTCATGTAAATGGTTGACCCATCCATGAATTCCCAACTATTGGCATTCCATGTAGGTGAGGCAGGTGTGTGTTTGCATACTGCCTACAGTATAGATTTTAGATCTTCATTATTATTTGCTGATTGGCAGAAAATGTGTTTACTTGTGGTTGAGAGGAAACTGACATGATTAGAGGACAGGCATACTTATGTATATGATGCATGATGTCACTGCTTGTGTGGTACCAAGTGCACATGTCTTGAGCATAGGAGTTCCAGAGGAAGGTTCTGAATCATGACTGATGGAAAAGACGAACCCATTAAGGATATTACCCTCACAGATCAACTCATATTGTGAATGTGGGTACTTAAGCATCTTACCTGTGTATCATCAGCACCGCATAATGCAATGTGCAGCATAAATCACTGTATACAAGTACTATTCAAGCAACATTTCCAGTCTAACAATGTGGATGGATGGATGGATGTGCCCCTAGCCCCAGACATTCTGTCTGGTGTCTCTGGAAACTCTTACTCTGTTTTTATTGTTTTGTTGTAAAGGGGCATGCTGTATATGTTGTAGTATGGCTGGTCCCTGAAGTATTCCTTCTGTAATCATTGTGGGTTGCACAAAGTATTCATCAGTATCACACTTTAGGGGGGAATCAGCATGACCTGTATGCTTATGAGCCAGCATATAGCTGGAAGACACGGTAGTCACAAATGGTGGTGTGCTCACAAAAGTACTTCTGCTAGACCTACTGCATCTGATGCTTGGTAAAAAAATGAGTAAATAACTAAACAGCTACTAAATAAAAGCATTGTTGCTGATGTTAGAGAGTCAGGAACACCACCCACTGTATGTTAATGTTTTTCTTACTTTAGAAACATTAGTGTAAAGGTGTTCTTGTCCTGCACATTTCAGAAATCTTAAACTAGTACTGCTTAAGGCTGTTTGACACACACACATGCACGACAAATTTTCATGGGGGGGTGTCTTTGAAAACTCATTTGATTCTTTTACAATATGCTGCAAACAACAGCTATATCTTCACACTAGATGTTCCTCTTTTTGCACTGCTTTCCTAATAAACCATTTAATCTTCTAACAGCTCATGCAGTGAAGGGTAGAATTTATAAGGACTTCACCATATGTCAATTACTCCAATGTAATTGCTGTTTATGAAGCAACATTACACCAGCGCTCTGGCATACACAACTTCTTTACGAATATCACTCAAATGTTAACCCTCCAACCTATTTTTTCTTAGGTTCTGATGAAAGTTTTGCAGTATTAGGAGCAGCAGTCTTTTTCACTGTGTTATCAAATAGTCAAGACTGCATATTTGAAGAAAAGCATTAATAAAGTATGTTGTGGAAAAAAGACTGACTATTTGAAGAAGTGAATACTAGTGGGAATGTTCATGGGGTGTTTCCATAGGCGAGCTGTGTGATAAGTATTGTGAAATTACATTAGTGAAGTGCTCTATCATAGACAAACACAAACTGCAAAGTCCTTTTGAAAGACAGGATAACTTATGTTGATTGCAGGTGCTTGACCTAAGATTTACTTATTTACAGCATGTCAGTACAAGGTGTGGTGTTAAGATTAATATCAGTGAGCCATGCAGTTTATTAGGAAACATATAGAAATTGTTGGGGGCTAGATTTTCCCAGGCCTTGAAGTCTGGACTTTGTCTGTGAGTCATTGTGGAATTCTTTTCTGTTTTCTAAAGTTGCTGTTGAACAACAGGTCTGAAAGGAACACGTGCATATGGGCACACAGACAGACATAAACACACATGTGCACACAGATACACACACACACACACACACACACACACACACACACACACACACACACACACTCACTCACTCACTCACTCACTCACACACTCACACAGGTACACTGTGGAAGGGGAACAAAATTGTTTCCAGATCTGCACTCCTGGTATGGAATTGTATCTCATAAATGACACCATCTATCAGTTAAGAAGTTGACTGCATCTGGTATGCCTCACAGAGGGTTATTGCCTTTGGCTGTTGACAATATTAAAATAAAAATATATTCTCATTCCCAATCAACATTCGGATATGTATATAGGTGGCTGACTTTTAGGGTAAGGAAGAAGGACAGCAACAATTTTAAATATATTAATGCGTCCACTTTTTGTTTCACCATTGGTGAGGGGGGTATTGTTTTGCTGTTAATTGTATAACAGCATGCAGTCTTGATAATTAACCTGTAGGCCATGGGGGGGGTGAAGGTGGGGCTGATGGCTCCATCACCCCCTTTATCACTCCCTCTACCACAGTCTCGACCACCACATGCAGCTGAGCCTGCATAACAGGCTGCACATGTCTCAGAATACTTGCCAAAATGGAGACTCTATCTGGTTCTTCTGAGTCAACAGAGGAAGTTAGTATGGGAAGAAAGCAAACTTTGATTATATTACAGCTTACAAAAATATGATATGAAAACAGAGTAATGGAAGGATAGACACATACCAGGCTTGGGTACTAGATGCTCTAACTTCCTGTGGGACATTTGTCTAGTTACCTCTGTTTCTGTGCTGTAAAAAAAGGACGCATAGCAGATAAATTGCCCATATCTAAGAAAAATCACAGTCTGCTTTTAGGGTGTTTAAATGTCCTGGCAGAGCCATGGGGTTGTCATCAGACTGAGTACACATGTCAGCTCCACTAACACTGAGTACCTTGGCATGGTGAATTACTGTACAAAGTACATATGGCTATGGGTCACCTTGAGGTGGACACATGACATAAGGTCATGAGCCATCCCATAAAGTGAAACACCTAACACTCTGCCCACAAACAGCTCCTATCACTTCAGCATTTCATCCATCAAATAAACTGTAGCTACTATTAAACTTACTGGCCATCAATGGCTATACCAGTCTACATGAGCAAGTGAGTGTAGATGCACATCCCCAAATTTTGTCATGGGTGACATGATAAGTGGGCATACTGTGGAGCATCACCAACAGGCTGGTGCAACCCACTGTGTATAGACATGCAGAAAGACACATCTGAGGAAGACAGAGTGTACAGTACTGAGTAGGTTTTAAAAAACTGCAAATACCAGTGAAATAAAAACTATGGACTCAGGGTCAATAGGAAACATTAACAATAGGAAAAAAAAACATTCTGAGTGCATACTGTAAAGGTGACATGTCAAGTACAATAACAAAAAAAGACAGCTGACCTATTATTGTAGAAGTGCAAAAGTGAAGCAAAGGTAGAGATGCTTAGTGTAAGACATAGGCTGTACCTGTCTAACTGCAATCTCCCATTGGGCAAGATTGGCAAGATATCAGCAGTGCAGGTCACAAAACCATTGCCTGTTCAGCCATCCACATTTCTGAAAGTTCCAGTGTAGGTTGCAGCCAAATGGTTCTGGTGCTGTGGATATAAAAATAGACAAATCATTTACTTTCCTTCTTACAGCAGCAGGACACTCTTCCCTCACTTGTAATAGACTCCATGCTCATGCTGAGACAGTATTCAAAATGGTAGCACTTCACAGAACATGTAACTGATAATATGGGAATGTTGCATACAACATGACTATAGTAGACTCAAGCAGCTACGAATATGTGCTCTACTGTACTGTAAGGGGGCATGCCCATGCATGAGCTTAATGGAAGCACATGATCACACACAGTTATTATGATGCATACCTGTATAAAGTTGACTGTAATGTTATGCAGTTGTCTGCATGTACACATAGTGTGAGTCAGTGAGTTTTTTTTCAGAAAGCATACTTTGCCTACAAACTTCTCAGACTGGTATAAATCTGCAGAAATGGCAAATGTGTCCCCATTTTGTGTGCTGTCATGCACAGCATTTTTGCAAATGTTGTTAAAAACAACCAAAATGTCACTGATATATCGAAGGTAGAAATATAGCAATAAATTGTGAACATATTCAGAACATTAACATAATCACATTATGGGGTGTAATAGATGTCTACAACACTGGTACTCCTAATATTACAAAAAGTGTCATTCATGGCTCAGTTTGAATCTATACACCAAGAAAAAATGTATATATATATATATATATATATACACACAGACACACACACACACACACAGACACACTCCAAACAGTATGCATGTATGTTAATGGTATGGCCACTTGGCAATATAAATGTGTGCACTGATTACCGTTTGCTTCACATGCCTAATCCATAATCCATTGTGTATATAAGGGACACAGAACTGCTCAAACACATGCATGCACACACACACACACACACACACACACACACACACACACACACACACACACACACACACACACACACACACACACACACTGTACAAAGTTAGTCACATACTGCTGCTAGACAAAGTCAACCGGGGTGGAATTTTGTTTGTGTTCTCAGTGCTATGGAGCAGTCCCATACCTACTGACATTCATTGTTATTCCCAGCATCAACATGTCACAGCAGCAGGGTTTGAGATAAAGCTATCATAATGTCACACCTGAGGAAAAGCATATCTTTATGGAGATACTATGTACTTATAGGTGACACCTCTTCAGTACATGTGGTCCTAGACAGGCAGAGCATGCTCAAATATTGAGTCAAGTGCTGGCAGACACAAATTCTAGGGACAGCTGGAACTGGACATTAGCACAGTCTAGGAAAGGAATACATGTTATGGTGTCCCCATGCCAAGATTAACCAAAACAGACTGCTATTGCTTGTTGTGTCAGTGGTGGGGATCCTTCCACTGGCCAAAGCCTGACAGCTGATGAAGAGTATTTGATATCTCCCCATGATGCTAATTTCTGAGGGTAATAAACATGGTGCAGGCACAATCCAAAGTGGTGTGGATACTGGCAGTTTGGACTGCCCGCTATATGTAACAACTGCTGATATAACAGAACAGTGTGTGTAACAGAGAGTAGAACAAACAACTGCTGATACAGTAGGGCAGTATGTATAACTGAGAAGAGGACAATGGGATAGCTACTCAAAGTGTTCAGACAGAAGTACTACATACCACTGTGAATGTGCCTCCAACAGGTACATCCGGTTTATCACTGCAACAGGAACAGATGTACACAAAATATGGTACATATCACACACTTCATGTATCATACATCTCACTTGTACAGATGCAAACATACTCATGTGGATTACAGCACAGAATGGGTAATGGTTTGTCATAGGTTCCTAGGTTAGACTACAACTGCAGCATCACTGGTAGGGTCTGTGTCAGGATGGCAGGTTGGTGCTGGCAACCATGTGGCAGTCAGCAGTCAGGCCTCTACTTTTATAATCATGACACAGCCTGAGGACAGTGACACACACAATGGCAAAGTGTACTGGAAGGGTTTACACCTGCATGTCAGAGTGGTAACTCTGCCAGAGATAGTGTACCATGGGCACATACACTCCTGGAGGGGCAGGTGAACTCTACATTCAGCCCCTGCACACTATGAGCTGCACACATGGCATCTATGGAAGATGTGCTATTTTAATAAAACAAAGCTTTCCGGAACACAAACCCCTTCATCAGTGTATAAAATACAATATGAAAACTTCCATTTAAATACTAAAACAAGTAAAATCACATGGTATAAGTCCCCCAATGAGAATACAGACATAGTTTATTTTATTTATTTATTTATTTTACATTTGTTGACCGGGCTAGTCCAGCTGGATATATGTCCATTTTCAGTGGAGGCCTGGGGAGAAAAGCTCCAACGGTATTACAAGTAATTCACAGAAACAGGCAATACAAGGTAAAAATTATAAACACATTGAGTCAGAACATAAGATACACATGCAGACAGGCATAGTCATAGCAGGAAATAACATAAACAAAGTAAGTAGATATTTGCTATACAAATTCTAAAAATATAAGTATATAATATAGAAAAAGGTGAAAGAAATAATTAAAATATTTTAAAAATATATATATATATATTTTTTTACATATGTCTATAGGATGTTGTGTGAGGAGGAATTAAGAAGGAAAGGAAAAAGAAAGGTTAATCTGGGTTGTTACAGGAACAAAGCCAGTGCTTATTGAGATGTGTTTTCAGCTGTTTTTTAAAGAGTGGAAGACTAGACAAAGATGAGATATCAGATGGCAGTTTGTTCCATATTTTTCCAACAGAGTTAGAAAAAAGGCTGTCACCTGCAGAGTTATTGGGTTTGGTAATATTAACCAGTAGTTTGTTTGGAGAGCGTAGGTGTTTCAAGTTATTATAAGGCGTAATGAGGTTAGAGAGAATTGGTGTTTTAGAAGGCTGATATAGAATTTTGTGAGCAGTTAAGAGCTGTTGATAAATGAGCCTGTTAGGAAGTTCAAGCCAGCCTAGTTGTTTTAGGTTATGACAGTGATGAGTTCTGAAGAGGGATCCTGTGGCAAATCGGGCAATATTATGGTAAGATGTAGTAAGTTTCTTGAGGTTATTTTTAGAGAGATTGGTATAAATAGGGGAAGTATATAGAAGGGTAGAGATAAGGTGAGAACTAGCTAAGGTGTTCCGAGCTTCAGGTGTAAGGAATGGTTTGATTCTATAAAGGGAACCAATGTTTTTGTTTATTACTCTTATTCTGTTGTTTATATGAAAATCAAAATTGAGATTGTTGTCAATAGTTATTCGTAGTAGTTTTGTAGTAGAAACAGGAGAAATCAGAGTGTTATCAGAGGAAGTAATAGAGAAGTTAAGAAAGGTTGATTTGTGGGTAGGTGAGAACAATAGCAACTTTGTTTTCTTGGGGTTGAGGAGTAGGCAACGGTCAGAGAACCAGTGTTCAACAGTGGAAAAAGCTTTTTGAGTAAGTGACAGGAGTTCAGTCTGAGAGGAAGCAGTGCAGATTATAGTGGAATCGTGTGCATATTGTATGCAAGTAGTGTTTGGAATAGCTGACTGGAGGTCGTTAATAAATATAGAAAATAGGAGTGGGCCAAGGATAGACCCTTGAGGTACACCTAAAGAGATAGGAAGGAGATTAGATAATGAGTTTTCCCAAAGTACTGCCTGCTGACGGTTTTCTAGGTAAGATGTAAACCAGGATAAGGAAGAAGGATGAATTGAAAGAGATTTTAGTATGTGCAGAAGAAGTTTATGATTAACCATGTCGAAAGCTTTCGAAAGATCTATGAAGATAGAAGATGATAGATAAGTGTTGTTACGGTTATGGTTGATAGCATTAGTAAAGGAGAGTAATGCAGTAGTGGTACTGTGAGAAGGTCTAAATCCATGTTGACTGTTAGCAAGTAGGTTGTTATGGAGAAGGTGGTTAAGTAGTTGTTTATGGATACATTTTTCCATGATTTTGGCTATAGGTGATAGCAATGCTATGGGACGAAAATTAGAGAAGTCATTAGAATTGCCCCCTTTGAGTAGTGGGATGATGTAAGATATCTTCCAAATGGAAGGGAAAATTCCTTCCTTTATAGATCTATTTATCAGGATTGAGATGGGATAGGCAATGGCTTTAGCTCCTATCTGCAGAAATTCTGCAGGAAGTTTGTCTGCAGAGGGTGTGGTGGGTTTAAGTTTATGGAGTAGGGATGAGATAAATGAGGTAGATACAGGTTGAAGGTAAAGGGGAAGGGAAGTATGTAAGGTAGATGTGGGTAATTTAGAGGTGTCAGGAGGTAGGTGATTTGCTAGAGTTTGGATAGTATTGGTGAAGAAAGAGTTGAAGTCATTAGCTATTTGTGTAGGATTGTTTGGATTAGAGTCCTGGGGATTTGGTGTGAATGACTGGCCTGAGGATAGAAGATTATTAATACTAGCCCAAAATTTTTTGGGTTCTTTTTTGGTGGTTTGTTGTAGTTGAAAGTAATAGTTATTTTTATCTGCCAGGATGGCTTTTTTGTACTATTTCTAAGCTCTCTGAAGTTATGGTGGTCAGTTAGGTTCTTAGTGGAACGCCATTTATCCCAGGATTTATTTCTGAGAATGATTTTTTGCTTAGTATTGTTGGTTAGCCAGGGTGCTGTTTTAGCTTTGGTTCTAATAGTGCGACTTGGGGCATGGTGATCTAGTATGGATAGGAATGTAGAATTAAAGTATTCAACAGCATCATTAAGTGGAAGGTATTTTAGTCGGGACCAATTACATTGTCTTAGTTCAGCAAGAAACTATTCAGAGTTGAATTGTTTTTTTGATCGTAGTATTTTATAGGTGGTAGGTAAGGCTAGGTTTGATTTGTGCCTAATGATATAAGTTAGTGAGTGGTCACTTAGATCATCTGGAAGGGTGCCTAATTGATAGGTTTGTTGGGGAGTATTAGTAAGAATCCAGTCTAAGATGGTTTCCTTATTGTTGGTTTTATTAGTTCTTGTAGGACTACTAATGAGTTGTTTAAAGCCATATAGGTTTATATGGGAGGTGGGGTTAGTACTGTTACAGGAATACCAATTGATGTTAAAATCTCCTAAGACTAGTGTTTCTTGAGGGAGGTTGGTAGAGAGAAAATTGAGGATATGTTTGAGAGTGTTGATATTGTTTCCAGCAGGGAGATATGCACATATGATATTTATGGCTTTAGTAGTATTGACTTGGAGTTTGGAGCTAATTATTTCAGCATTATTGTCAAGGTTAAAAGTCAGATTTAAAGTACTAATTTGGAGTTGTGTTTTGTAGAGAATTGCTACTCCTCCACCTTTTTTGGTAGCGCGATCATGTCTAATGATATTATAACCAGGTGGGCTGATTTCATTGTCTTTGATTGATGGCTTTAGCCATGTTTCAGTTAAGCATAACATATCAAATTGATGGGTTTCAAGGAGGGCATGGATTTGACTAATTTTGTTACAAATACTTCGTATATTGAGATGGGCAATAGAGAGAGAATTGTTGGGTATGGAAAGTGAGAGAGATGTAGTTTTATCTAGTACTTTGTGTGTTTTTGTTTTATTATGTTGTGGGCCTGGATTAGGATGAATGTCTCCATCTAACAAAAGGTGGAGGAGTTTAAGGTATTTTGATTGATGGAGTAAGTAAAAGATGTCAGATATTTTCCTGGGTTTAGGTTTACTCAACTTGAAGTGAGCTAGTCTATAGTATTTGGCATGTAGATTGTTGGGTTGTGTGGTAAGGTTGGAGAGGGAAGAGGAGAGAGGTGATGTATATGTACTGGTGTACTTAGAGGGGGAATGAATAAGAAGAATTCAATGGGTATTCATAAGAGGTTAGGATGTAAGTAATTATAAGAGAAGATATAAGTCATAAGCAGAAGAGCTGTTTAAGCTGTGGAGGGGTGATTGATATACCCATTTTTGTGTGAATAGAGGTTAGGAAAGAGTTAAGATGTAGTTTGAGGTATGTTGAGAGGTAGTTGTAAAAGAGAGTAGATAGGGGGAGGAGGTTTGGATAATTAGTGGGTGTGGTGTTCAAGGAGAGATTTGGGTTGGTTTGTGATATTAGGTGTCTGATTGGTATGGAAAGGATAGGGTGTGTCTACTAGTGGTATAAGGTAGGACCACTGGGGGCGGGTGGCAATTGGGGGCAGGGTAGGGGAGCAGAGTGAGCCCGCAGGGCGAACGGAGCGGGTAGAGACAAGAGAGAGAGCTGTCGAGTAAGACAATGTGTAGAGCAGGAAATGTAAGCAAGTATGTCAGAAGATAAGTATGTGGAAGTATGTATTGAGGCTAGAGAGAGAAAAGTAGGGAAGTAAAGAGTTAGAGTGTGGTAAAGGTACCCTGGGATTTGGGTGGGAGAGGTGATAGAATAAGTCAGTGAAAGTAAAAACTTAGAAGCAGGGTTGGGGCAGTAAGGTAATGAAGTTGGTGTACGGATAGAAATGCAGAAAGCTGAAGATAGAGCGCCACCTAGAGGATGGTTGCTTAGCTACAGCTAAGTGTTCTCATACAGGGTAACAGGCTGAGGAGATAGTGAGTAAGGAAGTATCACAGAGAGAGAGAATAGGCTAGATACAGGGTTAGCTAAAGAGAACAGGAAGGGAAAAAATAGGGGCAAGTTGGCTGCTGGCTATTCTGGGTGGGAAGCTGGCCTAACGAGACAGAACCATTAAATCTTAAATAGTGGTATAAAGTACAGGTAGCTGGATATACACGTACTTTATCAGTCTTAGAAGGTTGTTTTCACTGAGACTGGTAGGTGGAATCCAAGTTCAGTCAAGTTTCCAATGCTTCCACGAGGGATTATGCAGGTTATTCAGTACAGGGATGTACTAGTTCACTAGATTTATCAGTCTTAGAAGGTTGTTTTCACTGAGACTGGTAGGTGGAATCCAAGTTCAGTCAAGTTTCCAATGCTTCCAGGAGGGATTATGCAGGTTATTCAGTACAGGGATGTACTAGTTTACTAGATTTATCAGTCTTAGAAGGTTGTTTTCACTGAGACTGGTAGGTGGAATACAAGTTCAGTCAAGTTTCCAATGCTTCCAGGAGGGATTATGCAGGTTATTCAGTACAGGGATGTACTAGTTCACTAGATTTATCAGTCTTAGAAGGTTGTTTTCACTGAGACTGGTAGGTGGAATCCAAGTTCAGTCAAGTTTCCAATGCTTCCAGGAGGGATTATGCAGGTTATTCAGTACAGGGATGTACTAGTTCACTAGATTTATCAGTCTTAGAAGGTTGTTTTCACTGAGACTGGTAGGTGGAATCCAAGTTCAGTCAAGTTTCCAATGCTTCCAGGAGGGATTATGCAGGTTATTCAGTACAGGGATGTACTAGTTCACTAGATTTATCAGTCATAGAAGGTTGTTTTCACTGAGACTGGTAGGTGGAATCCAAGTTCAGTCAAGTTTCCAATGCTTCCAGGAGGGATTATGCAGGTTATTCAGTACAGGGATGTACTAGTTGACTAGATTTATCAGTCTTAGAAGGTTGTTTTCACTGAGACTGGTAGGTGGAATCCAAGTTCAGTCAAGTTTCCAATGCTTCCAGGAGGGATTATGCAGGTTATTCAGTACAGGGATGTACTAGTTCACTAGAATGTATAGAAGATCAGGAGCCCGACGCAGAGTGCACAGCAGCCAGGTAAGAACACAGGGTAAGAAAAAAGTTAAAAACAATCAACATATCAAAAGGCAATTAGTACAAAGTTAAAGTGCACTTAGTAATAGCTTACTTAAGAGACATTTGCTTTAACCTCACAACTGGTTTTAATGTAACCGTTGTGTTTAAATCAGGAGAAGAATCAGTGTTCAAGCGCAAGATCCATTCACACTCCATCAGCTCTAATTTGTTATTATGATCACCTCCTCTTACACTTTTTACCAAGATTTGCATCACTCTAAACCTACATGTATGCCCTGGGTCACTATCTATAACATGCTTAGCAAGAGGGTTGGTTAATACATTCCTTCTAATATCAAACTGATGCTCAATAATACGGCCCCTTAACCTCCTAGTTGACTTTCCTACATAGAAGGAGGGACAGGAAGAACAAGTCACTAGATATACTATAAAAGTTGTGTTGCATGTAGCAGAGGACTAGAACAAATATTTATTTTTAGTTATTGGATGAATAAACTCACACTCCTGACTTATAAACTTACAACTTGAACAATTTAGACATGGAACAGTTCCTTTCTTATTAAAATTTACATGGGGCATAGTTAGCTTCATATCCTTGTAACAGACACATTGTTTTAAGTTCCTACAATTCCTAAAAGCAAATGTGGATTTATTACTAATATACTTATCTATCTCTGGCATTGCTTGCAATAGAACCCAATTCTTGGCGACTATATCCATTACAGCATGTGAAGCTCTATTATAGCTCATAATATATCTAAACTCCAGATTTTGCTTGCTACTTGCTATGCTGTTCCCATCTACTGGATTCAAGAAATAAGGTTTAGCACTATTATCTCTTTCACCTAAAACTTCCCGTTTCATATTTTCCAAGAGACGCTCATCATAGCCCCTGATTTTAAAATCACACATCTCATTCATTTGACAAAGGCATCTATCCATATCAGTATTATTCCTACTGACTCTCAAAAGTTGTCTCTTTACAATTCCCATAAATATATGGCCGGGTGCATACTCTTATGATGTAAGTACCTATTCACCTGTACATCTTTTTTATATATTGTAGTATCAATCCTATTCCCATTCTTAATCAAAGAAACATCTAGAAACTGTATATTGTCCTTAGAGAAGTTCATCTTAAATTAAAAAAAAATCTGTTGTAGTGTCTATATAATACACAAACTTAAGCAACTCCTGTTCATTGCCATCCCGTATTAAAAAGACATCATCCACAAATCTCTTAAGGAATGTAATCTTGTTATAATACCATAAATCATTATTAAAAATAAATTCGGATTCCCATCTACTTAGGGCTAGATTTGCATATGTATCAGCTACAGATGTGCCCATGGCTACCCCTGAGGTCTGATGGAAAAGTTGTTTCTATTGGGCTAGGCTTGTAAAGGCTCCAGGGCCATTAGCCTAGTACACACCTATGAACCTATGAACCTATAAACAAGAAAACATTAGTCATAAGGACTATGTTCAGCAGCACACAGATAGTTTCTGTCTGTCTTGGGGTGTATCTCCCATGCCTAATCATACTCTGACGTACCGCCTCTATTCCACAATCATGTGGGATCACAGTAAAAATTTAAAAAAATTCTAAGGTAACAAAAATAAAGTCTGTACTTTGATTCAAAGAGTGCCAAACAAAAAGTTTCTGCAAAAAGTCCCCAGTGTCTCATAAACCCTTCTCTTATATCATTTTCTTCTAAACTGAGAGCACATCCTTTATTCTCCATTTCCTTTCATATTGGAACTCACTGGCCTGTTACTCCAAGCATTGCGTCAAAGTTGCCACATTTTCCCTCCCTTGCCGTGCAACTCCAGCTGAACTTTTGTACTGGTTTCCTATGGAAGGCTCCAAAGTATCTTCATATGGCAACTAATCAGATGTTTCTCACTCCACTGGTTTCTCCTTAATTGGGTAACCATTGCTCTATCCTCATGTGGTGTTGTCAGAGTTAGATTTTCTACACTAAATCTTTCACTTCACAGGTAATCCATAACCCCAGTTTCTATTTCTTTAATTTCCCCATTACTAATCCTCTTTTCTACTTTGCCTGTTTGCTTTCTTATTTTTTTGTATTGGGAAGTTTTCCATATCATGATGCTTTTGCCTGTATTTCTCTCAAAATATATTTGGCGTTGCTCTTTTGTACTGATTTGTTTCGCTTTCTCCTTTGCATACATATTGCACCATATTAAATCTCTTTTTCTTTCTCATGTCCATATTTTATCTGCAGTTGGCTCTTGCTCCTCCTTTTTCTCCTTACTTGGGGACTCATTCCATCATGCTGTGATATAACCTTTCATACTGTGCTTTGCTTTTATCATGTCTACATTTCTGAGTATTTTTGTTGATCTGCTCCCTCTTCTATACAGTGATACTTCATCTTAATTGCTTTATAGTTTTCTCTATTCGATACTTCCATGGTGGCATTTGATTTCTGGCATTGACTTCCTACACTAAATCCTTCACTTCGCAGGTATTCCATAACTTCAGCTTCTAGTTTTTTAACTTCTACTTTAGTAATCTTCTGTTCAACATTCCCTCTTTATGATCTTATTTTTTGTGTTGTGAAATTTTCCACATCTGGATGCCTTTGCCTGTATTTTTCTTCAAATATCTTTGGGGCTGCTTTTTTGTATTGATTAATTTGGCTTTCTCTTTTGCATAAATATTACACAATATCAGATCTCTCTTTCTTTCCCATGTCCATATTTCCTTTTTATACCTTTCAAAAATCTCTAGATTTTGTTCTTCATATGTTTGTACTTCCTCAGTCGCTTCTTTTTCCAAACAGCCCAAGGTTTCTTGGTCTATGTAATGTTTTTCATAAATCTGTTGTATTAGTGAATACAGATTTTTATTTGAAGCTTCCGACAGTTTTTTTGTACAACTATTTTTCTTTTCTCTAATTTCTCTCTTAATCCTTTTGTATATCTTCTCTCTAGAAATTCTGGGCTTCTTGCATAATAGCAACAATACATAATTGTTTTATCCTCAATAGTTCACTCTATCATCTTTATGGGTATTTTCTTGGCCTATCAGTTTTTATTTTTGTGGACTACTCCTTCCTTCTACAACAGGGGGCCATCTTCCCCTGAACCTGGCCTAGTCCCATTGCAGGAATGTTTATGTGTCTTGAGGATTATGCACTGTCATTTTTTCTAGACCTGGCACCAGTATGCCTACCAGGATTAGGCACTTTTTTATCATGGGACTTGTTATTTGTAACCTACCTCTGTCCATATTATATGCTATATAAAATACAGTTTATACATCAGTGTCACCTTGGTGAAATTTTGTAGAAAACAGGGTCCATCTCATACATCAGTGTCACCTTGGTGAAATTTTGTAGAAAACAGGGTCCATCTCGTGAAGATACTCACCAAGACATGACGATGAATTCAGTTCCAACAATACTACTCTCCTTTGCTTGCTTATTTATCATCTCTCCATTCAGACCCCCTGTACATGGATTGCTGATACTGTAATGTACTTTAACGAGGGATGGGGGTGCTGCAGACAATGTGTGCTCCTTTGGATTAGAGGCCTTGTAACTATGAGCCTATTGTCAGTTTGCTGTCCATTCCCTATTGCAATATTACCAGCTTGCCATTTTTTTTAATGTAACATAGGCAATTTATTCTTCAAGGGCAGCAGGCAATGAATTTGTATACTAAACACTGAAATGTAAATTTGTTTGCCAGCAGCAACCTTTTCATTAGTTACAGATCTCTTTAATGTGGAATTATTCAGATGACTTTTACTTTTGCAGAGATTGTGCATATTTACTGATATTGCATGGTTGTAATGACAGAAGTTTGAGTGGCTTTTTATGGTTGAAATGTTCAGAAATGGGCAGTTTTGTCATTGTTGGTTCGTTTTATGTCACCCAACTTATAAGTGAGGAAATGGCATCTAGGTCCAGGGAAGCCATTGTGCCACTGTAGTCCGCCCTCATCAGACCTATCAATGAGTATAGTACCCTTTTTTGTATGTACCTGACCATAAATATGCAGCAACTGGAATGTCCCCAGAGGTTCCTCTGAAAAAGAATACAGGGTGTAAACACCATGCCTTATGGAGAGTGCCTCCAAGCCATGTCTCTGTACTCTGTTTCCTATAGACTACTAAGAAACTTCAACATCCACAACTGAAGGGACATGCCTCCACCTTTAAACAATTGGCCTAAGCCTCAGCAGATGGGCTTTATGCCCAGGACATCCCCTCTGCTTTCAGGTGGTTGTAGCCCTAAATGATACATTATCTTAAAGCTAAAAAGTTTGGGGGTCATTGCTCATCAAGCTAACTTTGGACTGGTGTTCTTGTGTTAGAACAACTGTTGAATGGGGCCATGTTCTATAATCAAGGCAAACTCTCTCCCCAGCAGCTAATATTTCAGAGTGGTTAGGGTCCACTTAATGGCTAAAAACTGTCTTTCTTTAGTCAAGTAATGTTTCTTGGAGTTACTGCATTTCCTACTAATATAGTGGATGGAATGCTCCTCCCCTTCTATAGCCTGAGACAAAGCTACAGCTATGTCTACTTCTGAAGCATCCATATGCAGTAGAAGTTGTTTCAAAAAGTCAAGAGCTATGAGTGTGTGCACTGAGCATAGTATATCCTTTATCTGTCTGAAAGGTTTTGGTTGCATTTGTCCAATTTAACTTCACTAGAACCTTCCCTTAATTATGTCAGTCAAAGAACAAGCAACACTAGCAAAATTAGGAACAAACTTGCTCTGCAGTGGTTGGTGTTGGCCACTATTGCCCCTCTTTCCAGGCATTTCAGCCTGTGGCTTTTAAACCCTCAGCCTGTCATGGAACCCAAATAGCAGACTTCTGTCATCCATAACTTATACTTAACTGGATTAGCCTTCATTCCAGCTTGATACAAAAAGTTTAAAACAGCTAGGACGTTGGTCAAAAGTCACTCCCAAACTTCAAGAAATATTATGTCATCTAGGCAGGTATCTAAGGATTTTATCCCTCATCCTCTGGAATGTTGTAAGTACTTAATTGAAACCAAAAAGTAACATGCTGAAGAGTTCATCAGTTATGAAAAATTATATTTTCCTTAGCATCAGGGACTAGTGGAATTTGCTTATTTCTGACTACATATTCTTTTACTTCCTGTTTCTGAGACAACGATAGTGTTTACCGTATTTTTATTTTAAGACACGCTGCTACCATAAAAACTTTAGCTTCCTCCACAAACATACTACATTAATGTCAGTTGAAATTTCTGTCCATGGTTTCAGAACATATATGTGATATAACTAAGTGGTTTTCTTTTTCCCAACTACATCACCATACAAGTCATTTCACTTACATTCGCTGTTACCTCAAAATGGTCTTGCCACTTAGCAAGGAACTTGATTTCTGCTGTGAATACTAATACACTAAGTTATCTTCTGCTTTAAGTGCTCCCAGTTGAGCATTTCTGTTATACATTCTCTCGCTTATGCCTGTTGCGTCCTCTTCTTATGCTGTCATACTACATGTATAACAGTTGTTAACATGCACCTTTGAAAAATCCCCTATTACATTTTTATAGGGGTGTTCTTTCCTCCCTTATTTCTTTTACTGTATGCAGCAAACCTTGATAATGTCTGCTATACAGCAATTCAAATGATGTGCACCCAGTTGAGTGCTGGGGTACTTTTCTTACAGTGAAGAGAAGATATTTATTCTTATTCATCACTATTACTTTTTGCAACCTAGACTTTAAATACTTTAAAGTTTTTTTAAAGCATTCATCTAGCTCATCTGTTTGAGCATTGCATACATGTATGTCCTTACTTGTTTCACTTTAAGGCACAGACAAAGTGCATGTGCTACTCTGGATGTGAGTGGGGTGCCTTGGTCAGTAAGAATTTCTCTGGGGATTTTTACCCTACAGAAGAGCACTACTAATTTTTCCCAGTGTATTTTGCATTTAGGCTTTGCAGGGGACATGCCTCAGAAATTTTGTTGTGTAATTAGTAATTACCATATATAGGTTCATAGGTTCATAGGTACGTACTAGGCTATCTGCCCGAAGGCATTTATAAGCCCAGCCAGAATGTGTTGGCTTTTGCCGCCTCCTTAGATTAGTTCCCTGTGCCTCATATTGTATGTATATCTATTATATCTATATCTATATCAATATCTACATCTGGGAATTTGTACAGATGTTTAAAGCTCAGAGCTGTAGTTCCTGTGGTACTGTTAGAGCTGGATCATGGTCAAATGAAGCCCTAGGTAGGGTAATGGACCAGGCCGTCTGCCCCCACTGGTATTCCAGTATCCCATTACTTGCTGGTCTCCTCTCAACTGCTATAAACAATGTTTAAGACTGTATGTGTGTACAATGTTTTCTTCTTTACTTTTGAAATGATTGTAGAGATATGGATTTAATTTTAAATGTATAATTTATTTATCCTTTCTTTACCAGGCTAGTCCCTCTAGGCTAGTAGGGAAAACCAGTGTGGCATTTATTCTACTAGGGGAAATTTGGAAAGGGCATTTGGGAACTTCTCCTACTGTTTGTTGAGTGGGGATGTTTGTTGTGGGATTTTCTGCTTCCATTCTGGGTGTGGAGGTAGATCGGAGAAGCAGGAAGGAGTATGGTATGCATTTGTAGTGTGGAGGAGATGATCAGAGAAGAAGTCAAGCAAGAGAGTATGGAAATGGGTTCAAATGCAAAGGAAGTTGAACCTTTGCAAAAAAAAAATAAATAATAGAAGGAGAAGAGGTATGCAGAGGAGCTCATTTTGAAGGAAAAGGGAAAGGCGAAGGAGGAGAGCAATGTGAAGGTAGTCGAACCTTTATAAGATTCAGAAACTATATTCCAGGATAGATTATTTAAAGGAGAGAGTGAGTCTCAGACAGTATGTATTATTACAACCCTCCATTCAGTTGGGTTGTGGGATCTGTATTTGAATGACTTAATCAAAGTGAACCAAAGAGTGAAAAAGCTGTACCATGGGGGACATTATGGATAGAATACAGGAAGAATAAGTGAAGGAAATAAGAAGAGAAATGAAAAAGTTGTATGCACAGACCATGAATGAAGGAAAGAGGAAAGAAGAAAAGAAAAGGGATTTGGGAAGAAGGAAATTCTTTGTAAGAATAAGCAGTAAGAAAGAGAAAGAACTTGATAGGTGTGACGTTTGGGACAATATAATATCACCCTTGGGTACATCACCTAAAGAGGTAAGAGCATTTTTCATATTAATAAAGAAACATTTTGTGACATTCTTTTTGAATAGAGTCTGTATATGAGCAAAGTTTTAAAATGGTATAAAGTAAAGAAAAACTGCAACCCATGGGAATTGTATGTTATCCAAGCATTCAGTAGAGAGACAAAAAAAAAGAGAATGTATGTGCATTTTAAAACTGAAGTAGAAAAAAGTATTAAAATACTATTTAAATACTGTATATAAAGATGTTATGGATATTACAAAAAATGTATGATAACAGAGGTTTATGGACTGGTGGTTGGGAATATGGTGTCATATTGAAAATGGAAAATGAAAAAATAATACATATTCAAAGTAGAATAAATGTAGAAGGAAACAGTGGTATTTTGAAATATTGAGGGCAACCAAAGAGTGTTTCTTTTGTAGCAAGAATGATCATTTAATTATCAATTGTGATAAAAGAAAGAGTTATATTTGTGATAAAGTGAGGCATGAAGCTAAAAATGTGAAGTGAAATATGTAAAATGTGAACAGATGGTGCATTTATGGATGGATTGTAAGGCAAATACAGACGATAAAGAGGAACGGAGTGAAAAGTTTGAGAAAGAACAAGAGAGTGTGCAAGAACAAAATGTAGACGTAGATCAAAAAAAGAAGCAGGAAAAACTAATATTAATAGGAGGAGTTGGGAAAAATAAAGCAAAACAAGAGAAAAAGAAGGAGGGAGAAGTGGGAGAATCATGTAATGAAGAAGATACTAATTATAGAGTGATTAAGGGAAAGAAGAATTCTATTGGGAAAAACTGTAAAGGGTGGGAAATAGAAATGTAAGAGTGTTGGTATGAGAGAAAGTAAAAAAAGATAAAGGATAGAAGAGAAAATAAATAAACAGAAAAAGAAAGAAGCCGAGAACTTTATCTGTAAATGTGAATAGTATAAAGAATATCAAAAGAAGGCTAAGTGTATTGGAATGGTGTATAACACTTGCCATGGATATTATTATATTGGAAGATACAAGAATTTTAACAAATGCATCGGAGACCATCCAGGTGCAATTAACCATAGGCAAGACTGCTCTGCAAATTGTAGCATGTTACAGGCCACCCTCACAAACTCAGGAACCTCACATGGCCTTCCTGAAAACACTAGAGGGGATAAATGTATCACCAAACACCATCATACTAGGTGACTTCAATTACCCTAATATAGACTGGGAACACTACTCAAGCCCAAACACCCTAGCCCAAAAGTTCCTGGAATTCATAAACTCAAATGCCATGGAACAACTAGTCACCATCCCCACAAGAGGAGATAACATACTTGATCTCATCATCACGAACATGGGAGCACAATGTTCAACACCGGAAGTATACCCCTCACTGGTGAGATCAGATCACAAACTAATCTCGCTGGAGGGCCTCATCCCACCCCCACCTGAAATAAAAAAGACCACAGTAAAGAACTTCTCGAAAGCCGACTTCACACTTCTAAAGACTAGTGTGGTCTCCTTTAAGGCCCCGAGGCGGAAAACAGTACTCAAGCCGCTGAATCACTTACAAATGCCTTCTACCAGCACCTGCAGGACTGCATGGATAAGGCAATCCCAAGCAAAACAAAGACTCTTTGTACCAAAGGCAAGCGTCCAGTCTGGTGGACCCCAGCCATAAACAAACTCTACAACAAAAGGAGGAAGCTACTACAAGATAGAGCAAAATCCTTAAAAGGTAAGACACCCTTGATCACTATAAGTAAAAAACTAAGAGCTCTCATAAAATCATCCAAAGCAAATTTCGAGAGAAAAATAGCTAAAGACTCAAAAGACAATCATAAGGCCTTCTTTAGCTATGTTAGAAACCTGGGAGGCAACTCCCAGATATGCTCAGAACTAGTTCAAAATGATGTGAAGATTACTGATCCTACAGACATTGCCAACATACTGGCTGACAGGTTCAGTGCAAACTTCTCCCCCCCCCAAAAGGAGAGATATCTATACCAAACGATTGCAGCCCCCCAAACATCTCCAACACCCAAGTGAGAACTGCTCTCTCCAAAGCAAAAAACACAGCATCCATGGGACCTGATGGTGTCCCCGGCTGTGTGCTCCACGAACTCAATGAGGAATTAAACCCACAGCTAGGACAGCTGTTTAATCAAAGTCTTACCTCTGGATACGCACTCCAGGAGTGGCGCACTGCAACTGTGGTCCCACTTCACAAAGGCGGTGCCTCCACCGACCCTGGAAATTACCGGCCCATTAGCTTGACAAGCCTTATCTGCAAAGCCATGGAGAGGATCATAATGGACCTCATAAAGAAAGACATAGGGAATTTGCAGACTTTGGATCCAACCCAGTTTGGCTTTGTCAAAGGCAGATCATGCCTTTTAAACTTGGTTGACTTTTTCGAAACAGTCACCAAAGCCATTGATGAGGGAAAGGCAGTCCATACAGCCTATCTCGATCTGGCGAAGGCCTTCGATACAATACCCCACTCGGGTATCATTGAAAAACTCATCAGCTTAAATGTTAACCCATACATCACAAGATGGGTTGCAAACTGGCTGAGTGACAGAACCCACAGGGTCAGAGTTGCTGGCACCATGTCAGACTCAAAGCCTGTCACAAGTGGTGTCCCACAGGGCTCAGTCCTGGGCCCACTCTTGTTTGGCATCTACTTTTCTGAAGTACAAGCAAACACAGGAGGGTCATGGCTGACAAAGTTTGCAGATGACTGCAAACTGGGCGCCATAGTAGAAAACACATCTGACACAGATATCCTTCAGAAGGGCCTCACAGAAACGGATAACTGGTGCCAGAGCCACGGCCTAAAGTTAAATGCCAAAAAATGCATAGTCGTACCCTTCGGGAAAAACAAGGTTACCCCTAGCTACCAAATAGGTGGCAATCCACTGAGCACAGAAGAAGTTATCAGGGACCTGGGGACCCAGGTTGATAGTAGTCTGTCATTCGACACCCATGTAGCTAACGTAGTTAGGAAGACCTTCTATATTGCCCACCTCATCATGAAGGGATTCTCATCTAGATCAAGGGAGGTCATAGTCTCCCTTTACTCATCACTCATCAGACCAATGATTGAGTACAATGCCCCATTCGGAATGTATCTGACCCGACACTTGCAGCAGCTGGAGAGGCCACAAAAGTTCCTCACCAAAAGGATAAAGGGTCTCAAAAATCTGTCCTATGCTGCCCGACTGAAAGAACTCCAGCTCTATTCAGTCGCCTACCGCTTGCTCAGAGGTGACCTTTGCCTAACATACAAGGCCATGTCAAACCCAGATTTGATGAATATGCTTCACCTCAAAAAATCTAGATCCATCAGAGCCACAAGGGCGGGAGACTTAAACCTCGACACGGCTATTAATAGGACGTGCTGGAGGGATAGATTCATCACCCAAAGACTCCCTATGCTGTGGAACAAAATCCCGGTATATGTGAGGCAGAGCACCTCGCTGGCCTTGTTCAAGAGAAATCTTGACCAATGGATGGGAGATCGCAGATATACCCCAGGGATTACCTCAGCGTCACTGCTCGACAGAGGCACAGCAAAATAATGTGTATAGTTCCCCATACTAAAGGGGTGGCGTAAGCCACAAAACGATGGGCTAGGCTTGTAAATGCCCTCGGGCAGATAGCCTAGTATGAACCTATGAATCTATGAACCTATAATGGGAGAGATGACAAACAATTATGGAAACATCATGTAGGTCTGAGAGTGTTTTATAAAAACTGGACATGTGTTGGATAAGTTTTAAAGAAAAGTATAGGAAATGTTTCTTGGAATTTCAAGGTTTAAAAAGAAAATTCAAGAAACAAAAATATTAGTAAGTTATAAAGTGTTTAAGGAGGTAGTAAGAAATAATTTTTTTGAAAGAGAGAGGAGGACATATGAAATGAATCAAGAGAAAATTAAAAAAAATGTTGTTTAGACAAAGGTATTTGTACAAGTGAAGAACAAAGAATATGCACCATATTTGAATAAAATAGTAAAAGAAAATAGAGGAATGATAGGAGAAATAAGAAATGGGAGAGGAGAAAATGTCAAAATACAACAAGAAATAATGGATGTAATAAAAGAATATATTAAAAAGACATTTAAAAAGAATAATATAGAATGAAAACAAAAGTGGAAAGTTAAAAATTATCTAAAGAAAATAAAAGATTAAAAAAATTAACTGGAAGAAATTAAAAAAATAAGACTATATGGTATTTATGAAAATAATAGAAAAGAGATTACAAAACAGAGTAAATAAAATACTTGAAGAAACCATATTTGGAAAGCAGGGGAAAGGAAGTCAAGAACTGTTGATGATAATGAGAGAAATTGTAGATGATATAATAAATAGGATGTCTGAAGTTAAAATTTTGGCATGTGATTTGAGTAAAGCATCTGATAAGATACAACATGAAACTTTATAGGATATGCTGAAAGATCATAATGGAAGTGAAAAAATAACAAAATATTTGTTTAATGTATAAAAATAATAAAGTGCAAATAGTGGTGGATGGTTGGTTAAGTCTAGAAATAGGTATAAGAAACACTATAATATAGGGATCTCTTGTGAGTAGTATTTTATTTGCATTGATTATGAATGCAGTTGTTAGCAAGACAAATATAACTCTAAGAACAGCACGATACAGGATTAGTGAAGGAATTCAACTACCAGTCATATTTTCTTATGTAGATGATATAATTTTGCTGACCAAAAAAAAATAAATAAAGAATGGATGGAGGAAGTTATTAAGCAACTTAATATTTAAAGGCTATTGGTATGAGTATAATAAGGATAAAAGCAAAGGCAGACGAATATTAGTTAAAATAGGATGTGTTCACCTTAATAAAGAAGAAATAGATATATTAGGTATAAAATTTGGCATTGACATACATAGAATTCAACAATGGGGTAATATAATGCAAAATGTAATGACTAGATGTTTGCTGTAGAGAATATACAAGTTGACGGGACCACTTTGTAAATTCGAAATACTGAAATCTCGAATTGCAGTATTTTGAACTTACAAAGCCGCAGACTCACATTTTTGAAACCGGCAGAAGCGCAAAATTCAAAATACCGAAGCAAGGATATTTTGAATTTCTGCTTCCATTGGTATGGTGTGTGGATGTTTAGGTTTACTTTTGTTAAGTTTGTGTAAGTATGTGTTGTGACTGTTATGTGTGTGTTTGAGGGACTGTAAGATGTGTGTGTGTGGGAGTTTCATTTGTGTTTCTGTTTGTGCAATCTCTGAGTTAGAATATATAAGTAGGGGAGGTGTGGGAGGCGCAGCCCCCCACATGTGGGGTGGAGGGGGGCTTGCCCTCCTGCTTATATGTGTTTTGATGAATTTCTTTGATTGTTGGGGGGAGTTGTGTGTATGTTTATGTGTGTACTGTATGTGTAGCGGAATTACGGGATTTTGAGTTTCGCAGTTGTGTGTTTTCGAAGTTGTGAGGTGTGGTTGGATTTTCGGCTTTGTGGTTTCGAAATACTGAATTTCAAGATTTCAGTATTTCGAAAATTACAAAGTGAACCCACAGGTTGACATATAGGAAGAAAGTATACTTAATCAATTCTGTCTTATTAGGAAAAATTACATATTTAATGAGTGTGTTTATGGTGCCTGAAAAGTATGAAAAAGAATTAAAGGCAATTGTGTTCTCATTTATTTGGGGGTCCAGATTAAACTCGGTGAAAAGAGGGGGGTTGTATGTTAAGGAAGAGGAATGAAGATTGGGTTTGGTTAATCCTGTTGTCCATGCAGCATCACTGAATTTATATAGTGTTGACATGGTTAAAAGAAGGTAATAAATCTTTGATAAGTTTAATAATAAAAGAAAATATAAGGAAATATGTGAAAGGGTGAGTACGTTGAAAACATGAAAGGATATTTGAGTGAGGAAATAAGATTATCAAGACAAAATTTTGTTATGAAAAATAACTGTAGGTAATATAGAAAAGAACATGAAAGAATGGTATTTAAATATAATGAATAAGCATTATTGTGTAACTCCATGGAAACAGCTAGAAAATGAAAAAAGGAAGCACTATAAAGATAAGATTAGAGTGGTGTAAAAGTATTTTGAATGTAGACATTTCTTGTGGAGATTAACAATAAAGAAGCTACCAGTAAAAGCTAATATGTCATATAATTTTCCTTTATATAATAAAATGGAATAAATCATATATAATTATTGTGATAAAATTGAAAGTACAGAACATGTTTTTAAGATGTAAAAGTGTAAAGGAATTGTGGAAAATTATGTGAAAATAACATTGCGGAAGGTATTAAAAGAATGAAGGATATAAACATGGATATGGCAGAATATGGATGTTATGGCAATAAAGGAGGAAAAGATCCTAAGAAGATAGATAAAAAAATGTTTTATGGACAATATGAAATGAAAGAGTAAATGAGATAAAATTTAATGGAAAATGTATATTTTCAGAAATATTGAAGAAAGTACAATTTTGGTTGTGGAAAAAAGAATGAGGGGATAAAGAATATAAATAAAAAAACAATGAAATGTATTGAAAAATTTACGTAGATGGTAAAGTATAAGTGTAAAAGATATACATAACTGTAAATAATGTATAGTATGTAAATATTGTAAATATAATATGGTGTTTAATAACGAACCCCCTACTCATTACAGTGGGGTTGGAGAGTGAATGCATGTGTTTCATTTCTAGAGCAGTGGTGGCTGGGAGGACATTGTGTGAGGTGGAGAAAATGACAGAAGGAGCAGAGATGAATGCCAGTAATCTTGGTAAAGTTTGTAATGAAGTGGAAGATTCAGAAGCTGTTTTTCAAGTGAATTTGTTTGCAGAGTCAGAGAAAGGAGTCCATAAGCGATGGTTGTGTTGTTGCAATCCTCCAGTAGGGATAGTTGTAGAATGATGTAGTAAGAGAAATGATTGTACAGAGTGGGCCATAGAATAGAGGAGATGTTTCCAGGGTTATAAAATTGAGAAAATGCAAAAAGAAGTGTCAGAGTCTGTCCTAAAGGGAGATACAGGTCAGGGGAAAAAATGTCTGCAGAGACTGTGATAGAGTGGTCTGGGTTGAATAAAGAAAAGAAAACAGAGATGACAATGCAAAAAGGAAATATGTGTGAGAATTTAAAGAAAAGAAGATAACGAACTCCATAGGTATGATGTCTGGGACAACATAAAAAATTTGCTTGGTGTAAAAATGCAAGAGATAAGTGCATTTATTTTAGCATATTGTGACATTTGAGACTGCTTGTGACATGGAAGGTTTTCCGTGCAAATATAAAAAGAAATGAAATGATAATCCTTGGAACTTATATGTAGTTAGAGCATTTAACAGGGAGACAAAAAAGAAAGTACATGTAAAATTTCAGACAGAAGTGGAAAGAGAGGCTTTGTATGGACATTTAAGAAAAATATCTAAAGAAGTAGTGGACATTTAGAACGTTTATGATAATTGGAGTTTATGGACTGGAGGATTGGGATGCAGTGCTGTACTAAAAATGGAAAGTGAAACAATTATACATATTCTCAGTATGATCATTTTTGAAGGCAAAGTGGGAGTGGTAAAATATGGGCTTCAACCCCAAACATTTTTTTTGTGGAAAAGAAGGGCCTCTGATAAATAACTGTGATAAAAAGAAATGTTATGCATGTGGGGAAATGGATCATGATGCAAAAAGATATGAATTTAAATTTTATATATGTAATCAAATAAGGCATTTATGGATGGATTGTTAAAATGATACAAATGTGATAAAAAGTAGAAAGAGAGAGAGAATAATACGCTTAGGCAAGTGGTGTTGGAAGTAGAAGTAAAAGGAAACATAAAAAAAGAAGAAACATTGAAAAAAGATGAAGAATACAAGATAGAAGGTTCTGAAATGAGCGACAAAGATGGCATAAATTGAAAAATAGTAAAAGGAAGAAAAAAATCTATTGGAAAAAGAGTAAAATGAAAAGAAAGTTTAAAGGCATACGTATGAAAGAGAAAAAGAATATGAGCAATAGCGTTCCTATTATATGATCGAAGGTGCAATCCTTCGAATGCATCTTGATCAAACTTGAAAGCACGAAACAGCAAAGTAGCAAAATGGCATATAAGCCTCTGTTACTTTGCCGTTTTTGTCACTGTAGTGTGATCTTGGAGTTGGTATATTTAAGTAGGGGGTGTGGGGGGTGAAGCCCCCCACTTCTTATAATGTTTTGATGTATTTATTTATTTATTTATTTATTTTTTGTGGAACAGTGATTTTTTTTCCCTGGGAAAAAAAAATCGCTGTTCTGAGTGTTTGGGATTGTAAGCTTTCGCTTACATGGGGTTGATAAATCAGCGTTTGCTTTTTTAAGCATTCACTGATTTAATATAGACCCAGGTGGTATACAGAAGTATTGTAAAAAAAATGATGTCGGAAAATATTTTAGTAAGGAGAGAGAGAAAGTAATAATTTTAGTGTTCTTTCTGTAAATTTAAATAGTATTAAGAATATAGTAAGAAGGAAAGGGGTTTTGGAATGCTATGACAAATGTAATGTGGATGTTAATGTTTTGGAAGGTGTAAGATTTTTAACAAATGAAGAAAGATTACAAACAGAATTATGAAAGGGGAATATAATATGGAATCTGGGAAATAATTGGTGCTCTGGAATAGCAGTATTTTACAGAGGAGCAGTAAAAATATTGGATGTAACATTACCAAGAATGGGAAGGTTAACTACTGTGGATTTGAGATGGAAAAATTATATAGAATTATAGCTTTATATTCTTATGTTACTTGTATAGAAAGGGAGCATTTATTCCAACAGGATTTAGATTATGTAGTGGTAAACATAAAATTATAATAACAGATTTCAATTGTGACTGAAGAAGAAATCATAAAAAGAAAGGAAATGATGTAAGAAAAAATGTTAGATATTATAAGATGTGGTAAACTAATTCCATGGAATAGAAATTTGTGGGCATATAGAAGGTATATACTTAAATCTGAAATTGATAATTTTGCAATATCAATAGGACTATGTATAGCAGAAAGAGAGACAGTTATAACAGGATTTTCAGAGCATTTGGCAATATGGATAGAGATAAAGGAAGATGTGGAAATATTAGAATAGGAACAGGAATAAATGAAATAAACAGAGAATAAAAAAGGGGAAAATTAATATTACAGATATGGAGAGATTATATTAATATATTTTTTATAAATTTTTTTTTTTGAATTGTGGATTGCTTTTAAATAGAAATATAAAAGTTTTAAAGTTTTTTTATGGTGGCAGAATGGTACAAGAAAGGTAGAGAGAAAAGTATGGAAAATGTGTAAGGATATATTTGAAGATTTAGAGAAGAAAGAAAGAGAATATTATGATAAAGAAAAAGAGGTATACAAAAGAAATCAAGAAAAAGTTAGGGTGCTATTAATTAAACAAAGGTATTTTATAAGGAAAAAGAGAAGAGGTGTCAGCATATTTACATAGAATAGTAAAGGAAGATAGCAGTGTAATTAAGAAAATTAAAAATATAGAAGAGATAAAAAGAACACAAGAACAAATTATGAATTCCATATATTATGTAGAATAAATATTTAAATGTAAAAAAAAGAATATAATAGAACGTGGGAAGTTATTTTTTTTAGAGCAAGTGAATAAAGAATTTGAACAAGAGATTTCTTTATATGAGATGGATAAAGACCCGGCTGCAGGCGCATTTGGGTTAGGATATGAAATGTATAAAAATCTAATGAAATGGCAAAGCGAGTATTTTTAAAGGTCTTGAATGAATGGTTAAATGAAGGTCTTGCTTATAAAGAATTCTGTAGTGGAATATTAAAATTCACATGGAAGAAAGAAAAAAAAATGTTAATAAAGAAATGGAGACCACTATTATTGAACAGTACAGATTATAAGATTTTTATGAAAATAATGCAGAAAAGAATTGAAAGTAAAATGGGAAATGTTATTGAAGAAAGTTTATATATTATAGAAGGTAGGGGTGTCAGGAATTATTAAATGAGAGAAATTGTGAATGACAATATAAATAGAAGAGAGAATGTGAAACTTATGATAGGAGACGTTAAGAAGGCATTTGATACAATAGAACATGATAATTTATGCTAAGTAATGAATAAATGTAAGTAATAAAATTAAGAAAGTTTGTATGTCAGCATATAGCAATAATAATAATAAAAACAAAAATAAAAATGTGTCTTATAAGTGTTTGAGTAAACAAATAGAAGTAGAAATGAATAATGGTATAAGACAAGGATGTCCAATGAACTTTGTATTATTTGCTCACATTATGAATGTGATAGAGAGTGAGGCGAATTGAAAAATGAAGGCTGCAGGATATGTGATAGAGAAGGGGTAGGGATTCCTGTTTTTTTATGTTTGCAGATGATATAAAATTTAGATGAAAGAAGTAATATTTTATGTTAATGATTGTTTGAAAGAAATAGGCATGACATTAAATAAGGATAAAAGCAAAGGATTGGGTCATGTGGTCAAGGTAGGAGGTATATATTTTACAACAAATGAGGTATTGGTATTAGGAGCAAAATTTGGGAATAAGAATATAAGCAGGGTTCAATGGGAAAAATGATAGAAGAATTACAAGAAATTTTCTCTTTATGGAAAACATAAATTATCAGTTAAGAAAAAAGTTTCTTTAATAAATCCGGTATTAATGGGAATGATAGTATATTTGTTAAGTGTGTTTATTATTACAAAAATACTTATGGTAGGCCGTGGTGATGCAGCGGTTAGTGTTGTCACCTCAAAGCAAGAGGTTCTCCCGTTCAATTCTCGGCTGGAGCGTCTTCTGTGTGGAGTCTGCATGTCCTTCCCATGGTCGAGTGACGTATAAAGACATGCAGGTAGGTGCATGCATGAATGGGTGTGCCTTCTTTGAAGGTTGGGCGTTGGGCTGGCAACTCGGCACTGTAAAAATCCACTGTCAATCATTAGCGGACTGGAGTTCCACTGTGGTGACCCCTAACCAGGAAAAGCCAAAAGACATTACTTTTTACTATGAAAAATACTTATAATAAGTCATTTTTTTTCATTTATGTGGAGTTCCACACTGAACCAGTAAAAAGAGTAGTTTTGTACATGAATAAAGTTGAAGGAGAACTGGGGTTAATAAATCCAGAGATCTAGTGGTATATGTTGCCTCTTTAAATTTATATAAAATGTTAAAGTGGATAAATGAGGGGTGGGAGGCTAGCTAGTGGTAAAAATATTTAAACATAAATATGAAAAAATTGGAGCTATGATAAAAGAAATAAAAAAAACAATGTATCAAGGAAGAAATCCAAAATTATCTAGAAACAATAATAATGTGGAAGATAAAGATTGACGAGACAATAGAAGAGAGAAACGTGTGGTATAAAACACAATGATACAATATTACTGTGTTAACCCGTGGGGAAACATAACAGAAAAAAAAAAGAATGTATCAAAGTAAGAAATAAGTGGTCTAACAACAGGGTAGAATGTCCATTTTTTTATGAGACTGGTAATGAATAAATTTCCAGTAAAAAGGAATATGCCATATAAAAGGAAAAGTGAAAGAATATCTATATTTGTGGGGAAGAAGAAACTAGACAACATGTTTTTTGAAATGTAAAAGGTAGTGAAATTGTGGGAAAAGTTATGTAAAGGAAATGTATTTGAAGATATAAAAGAGGTGGATGAAATAGATATGGATATTATTGAATATAGGTATTATAAGAATTTAAAGAAAGAATATGTAAAATGATAGATAAGCAGTTGTTTTATGTTGTATGGGTTAGTTGGAATGAAAGAATAAATGAAATTATGTTTAATGAAAAATGGATCTTAGTAACAATATTACATAAAATTAGATGGTGGTTAGATGGAAATTTATAATGAAGAATAGTAAACAATTTCTATATATGAGATGGATAAAGACCCGGCTGCAGGCCTGTTTGGGTTAGGACATGAAATCTATAAAAATCTAATGAAATGGCAAAGTGGGTATTTTTAAAGGTCTTGAATGAATGGTTAAATGAAGGTTTTGCTTATAAAGAGTTTTGTAATGAAATATTAAAATTCATATGGAAGAAAGAAGAAAAAACATTAATAAAAAATGGAGACCACTATTATTGAACAATACAGTGTAAGATTTTTATGAGAATAATGCAGAAAAGAATTGAAAGTAAAATGGAAATGTTATTGAAGAAAGTTTATATATTATAGAAGGTAGGGGAGTCAGGAATTATTAAATGAGAGAAATTGTGGATGACATAAATAGAAGAGAGAATGTGAAATTTATGATAGGAGACATTGGTAAGGCATTTGATACAATAGAACATGATAATTTATGGTAAGTAATGAAGAAATATAATGTAAGTAATACAATTAAGAAAGTTTGTATGTCAGCATATAGCAATAAAAATAAAATATGAGTCAGGGTCTAATATGGAAGATAAAGATGGAAATTTATAATGAAGAATAGTAAATGATAAATAGTGTATACACAAATATATATATATATATATATATATATATATATATATATATACATATGTATATATAAATTTTGTTTAGTGTATGCACAAATATAAATAAATAAATAAATATATATATATATATATATATATATATATATATATATATATATATATATAAAGTTTGTATACTTTTGCAAATATGTACATTTGAAAATAATGCTTTGTATAAATAAAGGACTCCTACTCTTGTATGGTGATCACTAGTTGGTGCCAGAAGGCTGTTACCAGTAATCACTGAACCTAAGATGGATGCTATGAGTGGAGATGATCTGGAGAGGGGAAAAAAGAAGAAACTGTAATTCAGAAGGAAAAAGATGTTTTGGGGGTGAATATCAAGGCAGCCACATGGTCTGAATGATTCTGTTTTATAAATAATGATGGTCAAAGCAGAACTAGAAGAATTGGAGACCATGCAATGGAGTTGCGGTAATGGACAAAATATTTGGCAGTGAGGAGATAACAAAAAGATGGAAGGATGCTGTAAATGATAGTGTGGATACAGAGAGGGCATATCTGGCCAGTGGAGTAACTGCATTTAAGGGCATGGACTGTGTTGGGCTTCAGGAAGATGGAACAAAGATCAGTAAATAGAGAGAAACTGAGAGCACTGTTTCCAGAGTAAAGACTTATGCAGCAGCAGTAGCAGATTCCAGTGAAAGACTGCAGAAAGAAAAGGATGTGCAGGTGCAGAGCAGACAGACTAAAGCTGTTGAGAGCTAGAGGAGGGAAAGTCCTTTTGTGTGGGTGACAACAAAGTATGAACAGCAAACAAACAGGCACTGTGCTTTAGACAAGGCTGTTATTCCCGTAGGATTCAGTTTGTCTGACATCAGGGCATTAATACATATAGGCATGAAATATTTGAAACTTTTGCATTAGCAGAGCAATTTGTTAATGAATATGAAAGGGGAAGTAACATATCTCATTGGAATTAATGTATTTATCAAAGTTTAAATGTACAATTAAAAGAAAACTGTTGTTTCAATTTAGAACAACTGAAATAGAAGAGACTGAATTAAAAATGTTTTTTCTAAGCTTAATGCACATGACATTAAAAAAGTTATGGATGACAGAAAAAAATGAACTGTGGGACAGGAATTATTTAACTTTAAAAACAGAAAATACCAATTTACTGCATATGCTTAATGTAATAGAAGCAAATTAGAAAAAAGGGAGTATTATGGACTGGAGGCAGCCAAAAGCATGTTGTTTCTGTGGGAAAGAATCACATTTAATCCAGGATTGCACAAAAAGAAGGTGTGGGCAGTGTGGGGAGTTTGGGCATTTTTAGAAAAAAAACTGTAAACCTTGCTTTGAAAATATGGATGTGAAAAACATTTTTGGTTAGATTATCCACAAATTAAGGAAGACAGACAAAGTGAGGAAAATGAGGTGGAAGAACAAGTTTTTATGCAAGAAAGGGTGGAAGTGAATGATTAAAGGATGTGGGTCGGGGTGAGGAAATACAAGATACAAATATAGAAAAAGTTGCACTAGATGAAGTCCACAAACTAATACATGAAAAGGAGCACATATAGAGATGGAATACAGATTTAGGGTATTAGAAACAAAAGAAGAAGAAAAAGAAGTGGAAGATATGAGTTCTGAGTTGGAAAAAAGAAAGAAGGTTCTATGGGGGGAGGGGTGAGAGTGAGAAAAAAGAGGCCAAAAGATGAAGTGAAAAAAATGCAAAACTTGAAAAGGTTAAAATAAATATAGCATCACTGAATGTGAATAGCATAAAAAGCGATGTTAGAAGAATTGTGGTGTTTGAATTGTGGGAAAACATAGATACAGAGGTCATTTTTTTACTTGACATAAGCTGTACAGAGAAAAGGAAAGGGGTGGAATTTAAGATGATGCAGAAAAGAAAAGTGGTGTTAAATTTAGGGAGTGATACATGTTCAGGTATTTCAGTCTTACTAAAAAATGAAGAGGTTAAAATATTAGATACAATGGTGGTTGTAGCAGGGATAGTATTAGTGTGTAACATAAGAAAGAGGTAGAAGGTGTTTATAATAATATCAATGTATGCATATAAAAATTTAACTGAAAGCAGGAAAAAATGTTTGAAAATATTTAAAATTATGTGATTGAAAATGTGCCTATTATGGTGGTAGGAGACTTTAATTGTAATTTAAGAAAGGTGAAGGGGAGCATAACACTCAATGTAAAAATGCTAAGTGAGGTTCTAACTATTGGTAGGTTAAGAATGTGTAAAGAGAGAGAGTATACACTTATAAGAAGGAGTTACTTAAAATAGAGATTGATTATATTTTGCATACAGATGACATGAAAGAAATGAAATATGGAATTAGAGAAGTAAGGTTTTCAGGTCATGAGGTGTATGGGCAATAATAGGAATGAATGAATGGATGAATGAATGAATGAATGAATAATAATATAATAAAAGAGGTCAAGGGGTTACAAAGACTGACAGGGAAAAATGCAGGAATAGAATGTCTTAAAAAAGAAAGAGGGCAACTGTGATGGGAATATATGCCAATAAAGCCATGTTATGTGAGTTTGATAAAGTGATGGATGGTGCATAAGGAAAAGTTTAACATGTATATAGTTAAAATTAGAGAAAATTAGAGAAAGAGAGAGAGAGAACAATGGAAGAAGTAAAAGATGATATATAATAAGCAAAAGAAATTGATGAAAGAATAGTAGAGAAAGAGGCAGGGAAAATATTGAAACAGAAAAAAAATCATGTGAATATAGTAAAGAAAAAAAAAAGAATAATATTTAGACAAAGGTATTTGAAAGGGAGAAAATAAGTTGTTTCCCCATTTTTTGTATAAGAAATTGAGATGCAATGAGAGAAAAAATAATGTAATGAATGATGAAAAAGGGCAATTAAAATATAAACAATTGGAAATGATGGGTATATCTGAAAGGATGTACAGAATATGTACGAGAAAAATGTGATGGGAGTGTATTCAAAGTAAAGAAGATGTAAAGGATGTTGTGGAAGAAATAGAAAAAAATGAATAGAAAGGAAAGAGTTAGAGGAGGTTATAAAGGAAGGTAAAGAAAAATCTGCATCAGGTCCAGATGGATTAGGTTATAGTTATTTATAAAGACATGTCAGATGATAAAAAGGGTGCTTTTTTCAGGAAGTGTTGAATGAAAGGATGGAGAAATGTATAAAAAAAATAAAGGGAATTTTTAAGGGGGATATAAAATTTAAATGGGAAAAGGAGGAAAGTGAAGAAATAAAAAACTGAAGCCAATTACATTGGGAAATAATAAAATATTTATGAAGATTATTCAGAAAAGACTGGTGCATGTCATGAAAGAAGAAGACTAGGATGAAGGGATAAATGGGGTTAATAGTAAATGAAATGATGATAGTTAAAGAAGTAGTTGAGTGTATAGATAAAGGAGAAGGAAAAGTAACACTGTGTGATGTGGTTAAGGCATTTGATAGTACTGAGCATGGGGAAATGTTGAACATTTGTAGGAGAAAAAATTAGGACAATGATGATAATTTATGACAATTTTTGTGTGTCTGTGATGGTGAATGGGCACGTAGAGAAAAAGATAAGACAGGGAAAGGGATAAAGCAAGGTTGTCCGTTGCTCATATGGCTATATATGATGGTAATGAATGAAGTTATAGAAATTTGTAGATCAAAAGTAATGGATGGTAGATGGGACGTTAAGGAAGGAATAAGGTTACCATTAATGTTAACCTGTACAGATGATTTGATCGTAGTAGCCAAGAACAAACATTAGATGAAAGAGATAATATACCGATTTTAGGTACAGTAGGATTACAGTTAAGTAAGTCAGAATGCAAGGGGTTTGGAGATCTGGTAAGAATGGCAGGAATTTATTTTACCAGAACTAAAACTGATGTTCTAGGGGTTATATTTGGAAGAGAACAAGTAGCAATATAACATTGGAGAGAAGTTCTAAAAAATGAAAGTTGACAGATTGGTGGAGGGTATTTCAGTTGTCCGTAAGAAAAATGGTATATTTAGGAAAGCTAGTATATTTAGGTGGTGCTACATATTTCCAGGCTGTATGGAGGCTGAACTATTGAGTATCTTTTTTGGTTTCTGTGGGGAACAAAGTTGAATCCAATCAAAAGAGAAATAATTTATAATTTAAAAGAAAAGGGAGTATGGGTTCAATAAATCCAGTTGTCTTTTTTGTGTCAATAAATTTATTTGGGGTGTTAAAGAAGTATCTGAAAAAAGACAATCTATGAATTTTTTTATTTGAAAAATATAAAGGTACATGGGTACATGAGGGTAAGAAAAGGGAAAGAGAAGCAAAGGCTTTAGAAAAGAAGGAATATATAGACCCAGGTAATTGATATAAGTGAAGTAAAGCTGGAAAGGAAAGAATGGTATAAAAATAATCAATTAAAAAAATGATCCTTGGGGAAAAATGGGGAATAAATACAAGGAAAGTAACAAGGAAAAGGCAGGAAAGATTTGAGATTTTTTTTTCTTGCATTTATTATTGAACAATCTGCCAGTAAAAAGTGACATAAAATATAACAACAACGGAACAAAGAATGTATAACAGCAGTAATATTAAAAAGGCATCACAACGTTTTTTGAATTGCAAGAAAACTGAAGGGTTTTGGGCATCATTCAAAGATGGTTAGGACTGGAATGTATTTAAAAGCACTGATATGGACATGGTGTTGTATGGGATATATAAGGTTATGAGTGACAAAGAAACTGGAAAATGGGATATAATTTTATTAATTGCATTTGTTGTTTATGTTAAAGAAGATGTGAAAAATTGCTGTATAACAAAAGAAAAGGAGATGAGGAAGTATTTATGGATTTAAATAAATCTTTATGGTAAAAAGTATGGTGGATGAAACGGGTTTTATATGTCTTTAGAAAGATAAAGGTAAAGTGCTTTATTGTGATGTATAAAGTTTGATATAAAGAAAGATGGAAAGTGTTTATATAATAAAGTGTCCCCTACACTTTCTAATAGGTGTTGTGGGATCTTTTACATCTACTTGAGCTACCACAAACTCAGGCAAATGGAGTCTTATTGTTTATTTATTTTTTTTTTGTTTAAGACTGCAGAAATTCTTGTTTAAACATTTGCTTAAATTTGTAGTTTTGAACTTTTTTCCAGTAAACAGTGAAAGAAAATGTATGAACTTATAATCAGAACATTTCAACAACTTCTAATGACTGACTGACTGTAATTCTCAATGTTTACCCAACAGGGCTGGTGGTTGTTGTACAGGATTAAGGTTCTTGCCTCCTATAGCCAAGGTACAGGGATTGAACCTGAATAAGTCAATTAATTAAGTGAACTGCCCTCTGTATTGAGGGCATTACATGCATACTTTTTCACACACACACACACACACACACACACACACACACACACACACACACACACACACACACACACACACACACACCTTAGTACCTGCAAAGAACATTCAGATTTGAGTAGCATGCTCTTCCAAGTAGATACAACTCAGATTAATAATTCCATAATGTTGACATTCTGTTTGGGACTTAATACCAAGCAATCAAGCTAAATTCAACCATAATGCTGGTTGTGCTCACTGTTTGGGACTGAATAACGTCTCATATATTCTATTTGACAATCAAATCTTATGCATTACCTCTCATTGGAAATGACATCTTAAAGCAACAAGTGTGTGTTCTGTTAAGCAATATCACTGGCTGGATATAGGAAACCCTTTTTTTTTTTTTTTTTTTTTTAAATGTAATTTTTTTTAAATTACATTAATGCCATGCCTGGGCGCCCCTGTCAGCACTGTGTCCTAAGCAGCTGCCTAAGTCACCTAGTGCTGGATCTGGCCCTTTGTAATAGATTTGATTTCCTCAGCCCTTATTTGTGTACAGTGTGATCTTGAGCAAGTCAGTTAACCAGAAATTGCTCTCTGGTCACCCCTGGTGCTTTCAAAAGACAGCTGTACAGTGGGCAAAGTTATCAGTGGATTCTTGAATCATGGGTTAGGTAATGTCCTTTGCACTTAGTACAGACAGCACAAACAGTTAATATATGCTTCTTGGTACCAGCCAATAAAGTCAAGCCAAATTTTAGCCTTTGCTTTGTCCATTCATAAATGAATATCCAATACATGACTATGTGCTAAATAACAAGTGTTCTAAAAGGTTTTGGTATTAATAACTGGCTCAGTCTCTGCCACCTATATTTGATTATTCTGTAGCAGGTAATATTTTCACTTGCAGTAGGGATATGCAGTTGGACTGTTCCATACTATTGGTTCCTCATCTGTTTGCTTTGTGTTCTCACTAGTTCTGTTTAGGATAATATCTTCTCATTTTGCTTTCTTGAAATTGATATGGCTTTCCTTGATGTCAACCAAATCAATATTTTTCTCATTATCCTGATGTAAAGTGGAGGTCATGGTCTCTTCTTCTACAAATATCAATACAACAATTTCCCCTTCATCTGCTTCATCCCCTATAAAGAGCAACTCCTGAAAATAATTTTCTTCTGTCAGCGGTACAGGCTGTTCCCATTGTCTTCTTCAGGGATTGTTTTACTAAATGACTCTTACAGTCTTGCTGTCTGATTTAGTATGTCAGGAAGAAGCTTAAAAATCTTTTCAGCTTCCCCTTTTGTTTTAGTTTCAGTATGAGACCCATCTATCCCCGCCTCAGTTTCTGTTCCTATCTCCCATAATATATCTTTAAGTCAGGGGCTTCTTTCTGTCAGTCTCTCTCTTGACTTCTCTTACCACTTTAACTGCTGGAGATTTCTAGTAAAACTCACATTCTTTGTCAGCACCTATACTAATTTATATTTATTATTTTAATAGGAGTCTTTTGACATGACTAACTAGTGAATTTGTCATACCCTTCCACCCAAAACCAAACCTTGACTTCTTTTGTGCCTTCTAGTCCTGCATTTTCTTTTTGAGGAAGCCATACACTTCTTGCAGTACATCTGGCTGAACCTTTTCGTAATAACTTCCATAATTTTTAAACTGTGGAAAACCTTGGCCAGCAATTACATCATAAAACAAATTGGGCAAAAGGATACAAAATATAAAACTTTGCCCAAGAGAGTCTACATTTCTATTTGTGTTACAGAGTAGTCTTATTGGTACCTGTCTACATACATCACTTCTTTTCTACAGATGTGTCCTTTTGACTTGTGCAGTGGTTTTGTAAGGAAAAGATTTTTTAGTAATGTAATGTATGTGATTAGAGTTAGGGGACATGGGTAGGGTTATGGTTATGGTTTGGGATAGCACACATAAATAAGATTGTTCAGAGGGAGAGAAGCAGTCATTGTTTTGGGATTCTCTCTTTTTTGTTCTACCATTTGTGGTCCTTTCTTTTAAGTTCTCTAGCTTTCACATTGTAATCATACATATATGTATATATACATTAAATCGTATGTGAACTTAGTACCTGAAGTGGAATAGCCAACATATTGACACCTCATCATCAACACATTAATCTTGACAAACACCACTAACACCCCACTATGCATCTTCAAAGGAATAACCGCAGAGCATGAACATTTTAAAATGTGTTTTTTTGCGGGGGGGGGGGGGGCAAGCCACACTCTTCTACTTAGTTATTCCAACTCCAAGATTGTACAATCCTTGGGGAAAGGGCATATTCTCCAACCCTGTGGACTGTCAATCTTGCACATATGTTGACCATCTGTTTTGTCGACCAAAGCATGTCGACAAAACAATGGTCAGCATTATAGTCTTTCAATACTTTGAACAAATCCTATACTAATCCATTAATCCATCCATCTACCCATAACCCCGTTTTCCCATTTTTACACTTGGGTTGGGTTGTCATTTCAACACTGGCATTTCTATAGAGCCAGTGTTCACACTGCTGGGTGGCTAGCCCTACCCCCATTGGTTTTTCTATGCCACAGGCACACACACACACACACACACACACACACACACACACACACACACACACACACACACACACACACACACACACTACAAAAACATAGGCAAAAACAGTTTGAATTATAAAGATTTGAAAGCAAAACATCTTGCATTACAAAGATTTGAATAAAAGCAAAAAAAATGTTTTTGCAGCGGGGAAGCCTCCCCTGCACTGCTGCCACCCCCTGCCACCTACATATACAAACTCTGAGATTGTACTACAGTGGGGAAAGAGCAAAATCCCCTGTCCCAACTGTACTGTGATCTTGAGCATAAAAACAGAGTCAGTATTTGAAAAGTTAATTTTCAAACTGTTCAATTAATATTTCAGGTTACAAAAAATAACGTAAACCGAATAACTGAAATTAATAAAATAAAACTCGGTGAATAAACCAAACTTCACTTTAATTAAAAGAGGCAATCCAGTAAAAATCCAGTAAGCGCTTTCGTCTTCTAACAATAAGACTTCATCAGACTGAATTCAAAAAGACTATCATTTCATTTAAATACAGTGTCATTGGTTATGAAACAATGTTTAATGCAGAACACGAACTTGGATGGCTGGAATACTCATAGCAGGTCAGATTGAATGCATGCTGTCCTCCAGGTTTGAACAGTAGAAAGGATTTTGTAGCATGTTTGAAAAGGAAGGGGTTAAAACACTAAACCTGCAATGTCATGTGATTTAGTGTTTAAGTATTTAAATGAAATGATAGTCTTTTTGGATTCAGTCTGATGAAGTCTTATTGTCAGAAGACAAAAGCGCTTACTGGATTTTTACTGGATTGTCTCTTTTAATTAAAGTGAAGTTTGGTTTATTCACCGAGTTTTATTTTATTAATATTTCAGGCTCTCAAACTCTTGGAAGTAACCTAGATACACAGGTATATCTATATCACTCTGTCAGTCTATATATACAAATCTCTCTCTGTAAATCTCTCTCTCTCTCTCTCTCTCTCTTTCTCTCTGACTCTCTCTCTCTCTCTCTCTATATATATATATATATATATATATATATATACATAGAGAGAGAGAGAGATAGACGTATATTTATGTTTTTATATATATATATACATATATATATATATATATATATATATATATACATACATATATATATATATATATATATATATATATATATATACATATAAATATATATACAGATAGATAAATAATGTATATATATATATATATATATATATATATATGTGCACATACATATAAATACACACACACACACACACACACACACACACACACACACACACACACACACACACACACACACACACACACACACATGTATATATAGTTGGGAAGAACTAGCTTTTTTTGTTTGTTTCTTGCTGAAGGGTTGCCCATAGAAATAAATTTAAAAGTGATGTACCTATATAATATAATTTAAAAAATGAGGTTACTGTATGAAGTTAATTAGAATATCGGATCTTGTATCTTTAGCTTTCTGTTGTCTGCAGAGAGTGGCTAGAATAACAACTTTAATACTAAATATTGCCTTAAATAATTTCTTCTGTGAAGCCACTGGAGTATATTCTAGGGGCCAATGATTATACTCAAAAAAGTGTCCCTTGTTCTCTATCTCTTGCACGAAGCTATCTTTTTACATGAAACTATAAAGCATTTATCTAGAATATGCTTCTTTGTTTACAAAGCAGTACTGTCTGATCATAAATCAGATGTGTCTCATTCACCAGGCAGAATAAGGAGAAAATCACTGTCAGTTGGCTACTAGGTGTGAAGAATCGTCTGCTAGTTGTGAGGATCTGCCAAATCACCCCAGTACTCAAGTCATTAGACCACAAGTGCAAGTATGACTCAGTCATAGTCCATGTGGGTATAAATGACCTGAGACATATCTCCCTAGACTATATGAAGAGAGATGTTGTGGAGCACTTTGTCTATGTGTCCCAGGCTAGTAGATGCCTAGCCCTGAGCAGCATTCTTCCTTCACCATGGATGATACCACAATATGAACAAAAGATGACTGATGCAAATAATTGGCTTAGTTTCTGGTTTTATTCCAAGTGGGTATAATATTTGTCAGCATGGGGGGATATGTTCAACAGACCATGTTGCTTTGCCAGGGATTATCTGAACCTGTTCCCTCCTGGCTTTTGAATATTGGCTAAAACATCCTTCCCCATAGTGTCTTTTTTAGGCAATGTCAAACATCTGACATAGCAAAACCAAACCAAGGAAATCTAAAGGTGTCACTGCCTAATGCCCAGAGATTAAAGAAGAAACCCTACTCCCTTCAGGTGGTCTTCTCCATGGAGAATGTAGACATCTGTGCAGTTACACTGACATGGTTTAAAACCACAGAGACCACAGCAGCAGTGCAGGGCTACAATACCTTCCACACATTCAGACCAGCTATTGAAGAGGCAGGGACCAAAGGTGGAGGTGTCTCAGCCTCTACCAACAACAAACGTAACTCAAAACTAGTCAAATAGGATGATAATGTTGAGCTTCCCCATGTCCAGGTTTCCATATGTAAGGTCCCATATCATATCCTTGCAAGCAGTAGGTCACCCTTTATGACAATATAAACCCATAGTTTGTACATGGATTCTTACATGACCCCAAACTTACAGGCTCATAGGTTCTTGCACTTTGTTAACACAAACACCTTAGACCAGATAGTCCATATACCCACTAAGGGTGCAAACATACTGGACCTGGTATTCACAAACATGGGAGAATGCTGAACTCCCTTAGTCACTACATGTCTTGTCTGGTAAGGTCAGACTACAAAGCTGTCTCTTTCATAATAAAAATCAATTTGGTAACCTGGGCCATGCTAACCCTGTAACATTTATGAACTTTTCTAAGGCAAACATCCTACAACTAAGTGATAAGCTGTCAAAATTTCGAGCAGCCCCCACCCACAGCCTGACAGTACAGCTGCCAGTGCAGAATTGTTCACAGCAATGCTGTACAATCATGTCAAAAACACATACAGATGCGACTTCCAGAAAGAAACCCAGAACTAACTCAAAAAACAAACCATACTAGTGGAATCTAAACATAAACAGGTTGTACAACAACAGAAAAAAGTCATAGCCAAGATTAGGAAGTGCTACGCCTAACATGATAAAAACACTGTCTTCAACCTAAACAAGCAAATAATGAAGAGAACAGATTAAGTCTACTAAAGCCAAATCTGAGGTCAAGATAGCCTTCCAGATAAAGAACAACCACAAGGGTTTCCTTAGCTATGTCCAAAACCTCACTAGAGGTACATGCACTCACTCAAGGCACTCCTTAAAATGGAGAACATCGACATCTGTGCAGTGACAGAGACCTGGTTCAAGGCTCCAGAGAGTATCTCTGCATTACCAGGCTATAATTCATATCATACCTTTCGGCCTCCTAATCTGGACCGAAACACTAAAGGCAGAGGCGTGTCCATATTCATTAAGGATATCCACACCTCCAGGCTAGTTGCTCAGCATAATGCATCCGAGATTATCCAAGTGCAGCTAACTCTGGGCAAGACCGCAATCCAAATTGTAGCTTGCTACAGATCCCTCACCATGCCCCAGGATTCCCACTCCTCATTTCTTGATACACAGGAAAATATTAGGGTACAACCTAACACCCTAATAATGGGCGATTTCAACTACCCCACCATTAACTGTGAAAACTACTCATGTACCAACTCTTGTGCTCAACGTTTTCTGGAATTCATAAATTCCAATGCCTTGGATCAACTTATCCACACCCCCACCAGGGGCAGCAGTATCCTAGACCTGATTATTACCAACATGGGCAACTGGTGCTCCACACCAGAGGTCAATTCCTCGTTGGTCAGATCCGACCAGAAGCTAATCACCCTAGACATCCACATCCCTCCCCACCCCCCATTAGGGAAACCACCGTAAACAATTTCTCCAACGCCAACTTCATGCTTCTTAAGACAGAAGTGACAAACTTCACGATGCCCATGCTAATGGACAATAGAGGTATGACTGCTGAATCCTACACAAATGCACTTTATAAGCACTTACATGAGTGCATGGATTGTGCAATCCCTAACAGAACCAAGATGCTAGCCTCCAAAAAAAGGAAGCCAATCTGGTGGTCCCCTGCCATAAACAAACTCTACAACAGAAGAAAGAAACTGTTGCAAAAAAGAGTAAAATCCCATGATTGGAGGAACTCCCTGGTCAGCCTCAATAAGAAGCTGAGATCCCTCATAAAATCCTCCAAAGCTAGTTACGAAAACAAAATCACCACTGACTCTAAAGACAACCACAAAGTATTCTATAGCTATGTCAAGAATCTCAATGGCAACACTCAGATCTGCTCTGAGTTACAGCACAATGGCACTAAATATACAGAACCAACTGATATTGCCAACATCCTGGCAGATAGGTTCAGTGCTAACTTTACCCACCTCTCACCCCCTAAAGGGCCCATCTCTATACTGGAAGAATGCAAAGTTCCTGTAATCACGGCTGCATAGGTAAAAAACACACTCTCCAAAGCCAAGAACACAGCATCCATGGGACCTGACAACATCCCAGGCTGCGTTCTACATGAACTACAGAACGAACTTGCACCCCCACCTAAGTGCCATGTTCAATCATAGCCTCACCTCAGGCTATGTGCCCACTGAATGGTGCACAGTGACTGTTATCCCACTCTACAAAGGGGGAGCCACCACGGACCCTGGAAACTACCGCCCCATTAGCCTGATGAGCCTAGTCTGCAAGGCTATGGAACGTATCATCATGGAACTTATAAACAATGACATTGGTAATCTCCAAACTCTGGACCCCACCCAGTTTAGGTTTGTAAAAGGCAGATCATGTCTCCTAAACCTGATAGACTTCTTTGAAGCGGTCACCAAAGCCGTAGATGAGGGTAAGGTGGTTCACACAGCCTATCTAGATCTCACCAAGGCTTTTGACACCATTCCTCACTATGGAATTATAGACATGACAGATCCCACACTGTGAAAGTAGCAGACTCCAAATCCAACTTCAGACCAGTGACAAGTGGAGTACCACAGGGTTCAGTCCTGTGTCCTCTCCTGTTTGATATCTATTTCTCTGAAGTACAGGCTAACACAGAAGGTCTGTGGCTAACGAAGTTCGCAGATGACTGCAAACTAGGAGCCATAATCAAAACTCCAAAAAATGTGGACATCCTACAAAAGGCCCTCGCTGAGACAGATGCCTGGTGTCAAAGCCATGGCCTCAAGCTCAATGCCAAAAAGTGCATTGTCATCCCTTTTGGTAAAAACTCTGTACCCATGAACTACCACATAGGCGGTAGTCTACTTAACACCAAAAGTATAATAAGAGACCTTGGGGCACAGGTGGACAGTAGTCTCTCCTTTAATAATCACATTGCCACAGTAGTCAGGAAATCCTTCTACATGGCACACCTCATCACAAAAGGTTTCTCATCCAGGAAAAAAGAGGTCATTGTTCCCCTCTACTTGTCACTCATTAGACCCATTATATAGTACAACGCCCCTTTTGTTATGTACCTCACAAGACATCTACAACAACTGGAAAGGCCGCAGAAATACCTCACAAAGAGGATTACTGGCCTCAAACAGATGCCCTACGCAGACCGTCTCAAAAAACTGCAGCTTTATTCCGTCGCATATCGCCTGCTCAGAGGCGATCTTTGCCTAACATACAAATCTATTTCCAATCCAGAGCTTTTGGACATGCTCCACTTTAAAAAAATCCCAGTCTTTCCGAACTACACGCTTTAGGGACCTAAACCTTTTCATCACAATAAACAGAACATGCTGGAGGGATAGATTCCTGTCCCAGAGACTTCCCATACTCTGGAACAAACTACCTATCAATATCAAACAAAGCTCCTCATTAGCAAAATCTTGATGATTGTATGGGAGATAGGAAATTCACCCTGGGGATCACTTCTGTGGTTCTGCTCGACAGTGGCACAGGAAAATAATTTTCTTGGGTGGAGAAAGCCAGGGTACCTTTGGGCTAGGCTTATATAGCCAATAGCCTAGTACCTACCTATGAACCTCAAAGGCAGAAAACATGACCTATGAAGAGCACTGAAGTCATTGTTTAACTGTAGTCTCCAGACAGGCTTTGTGCTACATGAATGGAGAATGTAAACAGTCATCTCTCTGCATAAGGGTAGACCATCAACAGACCCTGGGAACTATAGACCCATAACTCTGACTAGTCTCATATGCAAAGCCATGGAAAAATTATCATGGAAATGATTAATAAAGACATAGAAAACCTTCAGACGCTAGAGCCATCCCCGGTTTGTTTCGTCAAGGGCAGATCTCACATACTCATCGTGGTGGACTTCTTTGAGATGGTCACTAAAGCAATGAATGAGGGCAAAACAGTATATACTGCCTACCTAAACTTATTCATGGATGTAGGTATAAACCCCTATATTATGTGCTGGATAGCCAACTGGCTGTCAGATAGAACCAAGGAAGTTAGGATAGGGGAGACAACCTCCACAAAGAGGTGATTCACTAGTGGAGTCCCTCAAGGCTGTCTGCTGAGTCTGCTCCTTTTTGGCATCTACTTCTTAGAAGTCAAGGTCAATCTCAAGGGTCTCTTTCTGATAAAGTTTGCAGATTATTACAAACTAGGAGCAGTCATAGAATTCCCCCCAAGACACTGACATCCTACAGGAAGGACTAACATAGACAAATAACTAGTGCTAAAGCCACAGCCTAAAACTCACTGCCAAAAATGTATAATTGTACCCTTTGGGAAGTCAGCCACCATAGGAAATTGCCTCATCGATAGCACTCCCCTAACAGTACAACTATAGTCACGGATTTGGGTTCATATGTAGATAGTAAGCTGGTTTTTGACCAATATGTGTCTAAGATAGTAAGGAAATCATTCTGTGTTGCTCATCTTATAAGCAAGGGCATGGCACCTAGGTCCAATGAAGTCATCATTCCACTATATTCAGCCTTCATCAAGCCCATCATTGAGTACAATGCTCCCTTCGGTATGTACCTGACCAGGTACATGCAACAACTAGAACATCCACAAAGGTTCCTCTAAAAAAGAATGTTGTTGTGTCTTTCAGCTTTTCCCAGTTAGAGCGTAAATAGTGTGTCCTATGCAAATTGCCTCAAAGCCCTTCCTCCTTATTCTGTTTCCTACAGACTGTTGATAGGCGATCTATCCTGGCATACTAGGCATCCTTGGATCCCACTCTGATGCACCTTTTGCATATCCATAAAATGAATAACACATGAATTACTTGATTTAAGGATCTAAACTTTCCTTGTAACATAAGTAAGATACATTAGTGGGGCAGGTATGTGTATCAGAGAATTCCCTTTCTCTGAAACAGGCTTCCCATCTTTGTAAAGAAGAGCACTTCCCTGACATTATTCAATATAAACCTGGACCAGTGGATGGAAAATCAGAAATGTACCCTGGGTCTAGCAGCTTTGTCTCTAATGGACAGAGGCAACCTCTAAATCTTGCCCTATCTTACATATACTCCACAAAATAACCTCTAAAGGAAATAAACTTGTGGGATACAATTGGGATGCTTGGATAGGCTTATAACAGACCTAATGGTAGTTTTTAAAAAGTGATGGCATAATTTGAAGGCATAAGTGATGCATTCCTGTTGAAAACATGTATGTGTGTGTGTGTGTGTGTGTGTGTGTGTGTGTGTGTGTGTGTGTGTGTGTGTGTGTGTGTGTGTGTGTGTGTGTGTGTGCGTGTGTGTGTGTGTGTGTGTGTGTGTGTAAGATACTATGATGATATGGGCAAATTCCAGGATAGCCAGCTGGAGTTTTGTAAAGAATGATATGTCCTTTGAATATCAGATTGATTTATACAAGATGCTTGTGTTACAAATGTATTAGAACTATATGCCATTTGTATATCAAACTGATTTGTACAGATGCTTGTGCTGAAAATGTTATTTATGAGCATTGCTTATGTATCAACAGTACACCCTGCCAGAATTAAAAACATTTATATGTATTATTGCATTTGAATTAAATGTACCAGCTAGCTTACTTTAAGAAAACTAAGGGAAATGTAAATGAGCTGTTAAACCATTAAATGGTAACCCACAGTGCTGAATAGGAGCAGAGATGCTAGGTCTGTAAAAAAAAGCCTTTGTTCATTAGCTCAGTAAAAAGACGGGAAGCCCCAGGCAGTGCCATAAACATTTAGATGTGAATTGTAGCCATCTATGCTAAATTCCTGTCTTGGCTTCAAAGGGGAATACTGTAAGAACTTAGAGTCAGGTGGCCAGATGAAGTCATTCTGCCATCACTCTTGGAAATTATATTTTAGATATTACAAAGAAAAATCTCAGAGTATTGAGTGTTCTGTTTGGGGGCCTGACTAGAAAGATTGTTCAAGTATTTCATCTTACCTTGCCCAAGTGAGTTATTAGGGAACAGTAAATTCTCTTAGATTCAGTCATGAATATAGTGAAGCTTAGCTTAGAGAGTGTTTTCTTTATTTGTATGAGTCTGTCTAAAAATGTAAATTTCAGTATTTTTTGTGATTTGAACTCTGTGTGATTTGCTGTAAATATATATTCAATATCTTCATGTTCTTTTATTGTTTATTATTAAATATATTTAAAACTTTTATTGTGGCTGGTCCTTGTAGAAAAGTAGGCAACCTTTGAGAGTGCTTATATTTATTTGATGACACTTTGTGGGCCACTTCAGAAGGCCTAGCCATCTTGGTCAACTATTACTGTTTATATTAGCATTTATATTACACAATATAACTGGTCACCCTTTGCTAAGGGTCTTAGAGTAGATGATTGTGAAGTGTCTGGTGGCAGTGATAACTGCCTTATACTCTGGGCAGCAGCATTTCCCAGGTGTGTGTGTGTGTGTGTGTGTGTGTGTGTGTGTGTGTGTGTGTGTGTGTGTGTGAAGAATCAAATCTCACAGAGTGTTTGTGTCAGCTACTTGGGGCAGGAACAAAGCACTGGGTTCAGAGAGAGGGTGCTGGAAGTCTTGGGTAGGACACTCAGCTGAGGACCTAACCCTACAGCTGTACCAGTGGGGAGTCTTACTGGGGACCTGGAGAGAGACAGATATAGAGAAATTCAGAGCCTGGGCTGAGTGTGTTCCCTATGTGCTCTTAAGGGAAATTGTACTTGATGCAGGGAGGTCTGCATCTGAGAATACTGAATGTATCTATTCATATTCCAAGTGCAGTTCCCTCTCCAGTGATTGTCATGAGGATTCAGGCTCCTTGATTACTGGCCCAGCATGGGGATGTCACATATTGGTGGCTGTGGTGGCCATCACATATTGGTAGCTGTCACAGATACAAACAGCTTTTAGGAAATGTTGCACATAACATACCCACGGCACTACACTACATTAACCTGAAAAACAGCTGCTCTGCAAGGGCACTATACCAGGGGCTAAAACTGAAAAAGAACACGCCAGTGTTTGGGGAAGAAAAGTTTATCAAGCAGATCTCAACATAAAGTTATATTACTGAATGTCATTCAGTTGAAAAACATGCAATTCCAAAGACGTGCATCTAGAGCATTTCTCCTCAGCCCTCCTTTGAAAATAGGCTCTGTCCTAGTCAGACGTTCACGGTCAACAAATGTGAAATAAATAAAGAAAGAAATTCCATTAAATTCTGAAGTAAAACACAGAAATGAACAGGCCAAATGATCATTGGTACAATGATGTACAATGAGGCACAATGTCAGACTCTCTCAGTGATCCTCTCCCAATCTATATGACCAGACATCTCACACATCCAGTTAAACAGCATATTTATAAAACAGCATGTAACCTTTCCAAGTTTAACCCAGAAATCTTCATTACTACACTATCATCTATTAAATGAAACTTCCTAAAAATCCTCCCCCTTAGATGATGCTGTAATTGAATTCAATACAACTTTTCTGACTATCCTAAATAGCCTTGCACCTCCTAGAAGGAAGAGACTGAAAACAATGCAATTTGGCAATCCAAAAATAGTAGAATGCTAATGCAGGATAGAGACGAAGCATGGAAAGAATGGCAAAAATATAAAACACAACGATATCTTGAAAACTTCAGAATGCTTCACAATCATACTAAAAAGCAAATAAATGAAGTAAAAAAAACTATAAAGTAATAACTTTTAGAATAATACTAAACACAACCCTAAAAATTTTTGGGCATCCATTAAAGAAATCTTACATCCCAGCCAAAAACCTCTATCCCGATAACTCGCTGCTTGAAACTGCAATACAGTTCAACTCTTATTTTATAGAGAGTACAGCATCTCTAACCAAGGATTCCTGAACATCTAATCCCAACCCTCCCCAGCACCCATGTATCACCACATCCACTTTCACCTTCAAACCTATGCTCACATTCTATATGACTACTCTTAAACAAACTTAAACCATATTCTTCTTCAGATGATGACCTTCCAAGCGAATACCTAAAAACAGCAGCCAATAGCATTGTCAAGCCTGTCTCAAGCCTTATAAATAAGTCAGTCTAGGAATCCAAGATTCCCTCTCTCTGAAAAAAGTCACACATTATCCCTCTGCACAAAGGAGGAACTTCAACAGACATTAATAACTTCTGACCTATAGCAATCTTTCAACAAAACACTTGAAAAATGTATTCAAAAACAATTGCTAGACTATCTCCTTCGGGAAGAATTCCTATCCCCTATACAACATGGCTTCTGTCCTTCCCATAGTACAAGCACTGCCCTTCTAACCTATACATGTAACTGTCAATAAAGCTAGAGATAACGGCAAACTAGTATTTTCCTTATTTCTAGACATGTCTAAAGCATTCGACACAGTTTACCACAGCAAACTTCTACTTCAAATGTCCTCACTAGGTCTCTCTCAGCTCACCCTTCTGTGGTTCAAAAGCTACCTGTCCAATAGGTATCGTTCAGTAAAATGGCACTCCTTGCTCTCTGCTTACCTCCCTGTCACCACTGGTGTACCACAAGCCTCTATCCTTGGTCCACTCCTGTTTAACATTTTCACCAGCACCTTCTATACTTTCACACAACAGGCTACCCTAATACAGTACACAGATGATTCCACTTTCATTTGCACATCTGACAACATGGTATACCCCCTGAAAATTACTCAGAAAGCTTTAACAACCACTGCAATATGGCTTTGTAACTCACAACTCATGCTTAACCCAAAAAAGACCAAACCAGTACTCCTCCCCCATCCCTCTCGCAAGAAAAAACAAAATGTAAAGTCCTCTCTCTTGATAATACAACCATTGAAGTCACTTCTTATAGAAATCTGTTAGGGGTGATAATGGATGGAAATCTTATATTCAACCTGCATATACAAAATTGCATAAGGAAAAACTCATCAAAAATTAGGGAGGCTTTACAGAGCCAAAAACTTTTCCACTGACATAACTACAACTACACTTGTCACTACTTATCTTCTCTCCACTCTTTTTTATGGTGCTCCCATCCTTACTAACCTCCAGGCTTCACAAAAGTAAAACTTGAACAATGCTATATAACAAAGTTGCTAAATTTGTAGCACATACCCCTTTCAGTACCCACCACTGTATAACACTGAAAAGCCTAAATTGGTTAGAACTGCCACATCAACTAACATATACACAACTTCTTAACACCTATAAAGTTATCCAGCATCCATCTGCCTGTCCAGAGTTGGACATTGCAATCCAGTGACCAAAAACTCCTGTCTGCCTCCAAACCTAGCAAATCTGCTGGGTATTGTCTATACTCATACAAGGTTGCTAAGGCTTAGAACTCCTTACCTGTATTCTTCAGGTCAATACCTTCCCTCCCATCTTTCAAAACCACTCTGAAAGAATTCCTAGATACAGTTTGGCTCTATTCTTGCTCAAAACCACGATAAACTATATCCCTTAATGTGAACAAGTACCTTTTCATTCCTTATATATATATATATATATATATATATATATATATATATATATATATATATATATATATATATATATATACACACACACACACACACACACACACACACACCTCCTTGCTCTTCCTTCTTCAGTTACTTCCTTACTGCTATCTAATTCTGTTCCCTCAATCTCTCTCTAAATCTACTATAAGTCTATTTCTCCCTTACTTCATATTGCAATGCCTATTTGTATTAGATTAACATAACTTTAATTTCTCTACAAACTGTCTAAAATTTCTCTTAATATTAAATGATAGTCATGTACCTTGTAATGATTCTGAACCATTGTTTTATATTATGTCTAATTTGTTATGATTATTTAAACTGCAGATGTTTTTGTTTTATTTCTGAAAAATGTAACATTATTGTTCTTAAATGTTTTGCAATAATTTGGAGTCTTTCTACCCAGGCCTCCACTGAAAATGGGCTTCTACCCAGTTGGACTTTTCCTGGTAATCAAATGTCAATAAATAAATAAAATAAATAAATCAGTACAACCAAAATAAAACAAAGCCCCAACACTAAAACCAAGGGCCCATAAGTACACCAGATTAGCAGTATAAAAAAGTACTTGTTCTCAAAACAGGGGTACCAGATCAGTTCATAAGTGTAGCAGCCAGCTGTCATCATTATGGTCCTTCAATATGAATGCACTCCTTTAATAATCATGGCTGCTTGTCATTTGTGTTAAATTAATACAGTGTGCTTGTTGTTCTGTATTACGAGAACTGTGGAACCAGCACCTCAAAACCCATCTCACTCCAGCTGGCATTAAAAGCAATGCTTAGTTCATTTCTCTTGATGACCTTCACTAACCTTCCAATAATCTAAGGTGCTTTCAGTAGAAGCCGCGGTGGTGCAGCGGTTAGTGTTGTCACCTCACAGCAAGAGGTTCTCCCATTTGATTCTTGGTTGGAGTGCCTTCTGTGTGGAGTCTGCATGTCCTCCCCACGGTCGAGTGACATTTAAAGACATGCAGTTAGGTGCGTGCGTGAATGGGTGTGCCTTCCTTGAAGGTTGGGTGTCGGGCTGGCAACTCGTCACCGTAAAAATTCACTGACAATCATTAGCAGACCGGAGTTCCGCTGTGGTGACCCCTAACCGGGAAAAGCCAAAAGACATTACTTTTTTTTTTGCTGCAGCAGTGGGCTGGTTTAACATTAAATTTAATGATGTCCAGACCAGAGCTGCCCATTCATTAGACCTTTTACACTTTGTAACCTCTGAGACACATTATTCAGTGAGTTTAACATTTTATAACCAAAGCCCTACCCACTTTATGAAATGCAAGGTCATTTCTTTTCAATAATTACTCCAGTTCTTAAGTTTAGAGAACCTTCAAGGCATGACAAGCCTTTATATCTGGATGCCACCGTCTGTTAATCTGCAACATACAGGATGTTTAGTGCAGAGGCAAGGCTATACTTAGATACATATATCAGATGTGGTTGTTTGTATAGAGCCAGTGTAATACCTCAGGTCTATATTAGAACATCGAAATTTCAGAACTTAGAATGTTCTAATATCGAACCCAATTCAGCAAACGTTGACAACATTGAACATTCAGAGCAGCGAATGTTTTTCTTAGGGAAAAAATTTGCTGTTCTGAAACACATACACACAACACAAGCACACCAAACAAACAGCAATCCACACACATACACCTAAAATCTTACATCTAACCCTACACTAAACTGTACATACACCACTACCTATCCACTTACCTTAACCCAAACCCTAATCCTAAGGTCCGTCACTGTCGCACACTCACCTCACCTGCGCCCTAACCCTAACTCACCTACCCCGTCCTAACCCTCACGTCCACACAATCGCTCACTTACCTGACCCGCGCCCTAACCCGCCCTAACCCTCACATCCACACAATCGCACACTTACCTGAACCCGACCTGTAACGTTCCACCAGAGCGCTGAAAATAGCAAAGCAACAGAAATGGACAACCAAATTCTTTCCCTGGGAAAAAATTTGGTTTTCTGCAGCTTCGCTATTTTCAGCATTCACTGAATAGGGTTCGATATTAGAACATTCGAAGTTCTGAATCTTCGATGTTCTAATATAGACCCTATTGCCTCCATTCAGTATGTGTTCATTTGGCAAAGCTGTTAGGGTGGATGCGCCTTTGACCAGATGCTAGTTCTCCATCCTATGTGCTGTACCTATAACAAGAAGTGGATAACTTTTTCCTTAGTAGAGATCACCTTTTGAGTTTCTATGCCCTTTATATTTTTTACTTCCCTTACCCCACATATCTTAGATTTGCCTCTTGGCTTTATTTCTGACAATGCAGATACCTTACCCTTATGCGTCTCAGTCTGGTCAGCTGCAAATACATTTTGCTTTATTACTAATGGAAGTGCAGTGCTGTACGATTTGCTTCTCTAAATCTATTTACTAAGTTATTGCTATGATTTAAGTAATGCACTTTTGTGCAGATTTAAAAAAGGCCATTAAAATTAAATATTTATAGTAATTAATAATTAAAATATTTACATTACTGTGGAAACATGCTGCAAGTGATGGTTCAGTCAGATAATGAAAGCAATCTAAAATATTTCTGATCATACTGTCAGGGGAGTAGCCAGAGAAGAAACATCTGCATTTTGCATCAGTGCAGAATCTAACCTGCCTGTTGTCACAATTCTGTCTTGTGCTTTTCTAGGTCCTAACAAAAATCAAGGTCTTTTCATTTTAGCATTTGCCTGAAGCAGTACAAACAGAGCCATTTCAATAATGACAAACTAGTAACTAGCATGCCTGGTGCTGCTTAGTATCTTGAAGAAATGTCTTAGAGATTGACCATTTTTATTTTTTGAGATGTGTTATTCCTTGCAATCATCATTATAGGTTCTCAACATTCTGTAGAATTAGTTCTCATCACTTCTGTCTTATTAGAAGCTTATCATCTGTGATGAAGCTTCTGAAAATAGTTTAAATCTAAAAAACAAGATTCCTGACTTGGACATTCGGGTTCTTTGCTACAAGATGTAATGACCCTGAATGTGTCAGTCTTTTGTTCCATGGTTTGTAAACTATCATACGGTTTGAACATGTAAATATATTGCTGACTGTGGTTCCTATTGACAAAGTAGTTTTGCATGCTGTAAGGATATGCTTTGGGTCAAATTAGCCTTTTCTCTCTGTTATATAATTGATACAGCTTTTCAGACTGCAGGTGCTTTTCTGCATCTAAATTATGAATGTACATGCATTATGCATGTGTATAATGTATATAACTATGTGTGTGTGTATATATATATATATATATATAGATATATATATATATATATATATATATATATATATATATATATATATATATACAGAGAGAGAGGGAGTGAATATGATGGACATTTGTTTAGCCGAAAAAAAAAATTGAATGACTAAACAGACGATCAACTGATGTGCGAGATTGCACAATTCCTGGGATAGGTAAGTATGCCATTTCCCCAAGACTGTAAGATCTCAGAGTTAGTATATCTAATTAACAAATGGGGAAGTTGCAAGGGAACTTACCCCCTGTGAAAAAGAATGTTTTAAACTATTTTTGTTTTTAAAGTTTTTGCATGCTCTAAGATTGTTGATCAGCACATGCATAGCAATGTGTCAGCGTTTACAAAGTCAGTCTTTCAGTGTCAAATTTGTAAACAGTAGGATTTGGGTGTTTTGATCAATATCAGTACACTCGTATACACACACACACACACACACACACACACACACACACACACACACACACACACACACACACACACACACACACACACACACACACATATATATATATATATATATATATATATATATATATATATATATAAATGTACATAAATAGAGATAGCTAGAGAGAGAGGTGTGTGTGTGTGTTTGTGAGTGGATGGGGATAGATTTGTGTATACCTTTACCATTTGTATGCAGTGAAATGCTGTTCCAGGAAATATATAACCTAATACTCTTTTCTTCTGAGATTAAGCAAAACTTCTATAAGTGTTTCAGTGGTTTAGTGGATAGATAGAAATCCAAAGAAATCTTAAGAATGGCACTATTTAATAAAAAAATTCTTTTTACTGTAGTAATGCCAAATAAGCCTTACATCTGAAAAAATGTGAACTGTTTATTTTAAATTTTTAAATACATTTCTGTACATAACCGTTCCAGGATAACATTGATTCCAGCACAAATAAGTTAGTGTTCTGTTTGGTTATTTTGTGTTGAGTAGCTTGTGTGTAGCTTCTCTTTCCTGCTGAGAGTTTTAGTTCCAGTGTTTGTAATTAGGTTAAAAATAGATAGAGAAGCAACCCAGTGGCACACAGGCAGGGCACTGTTGATTTTGTTTGGGACAATGCAGGAACTGATTAGGCAATAATTGTCTTTCCCAGGGTGAGGGAGGGAGGGACGATGCATTGCATGCTTGACACCTACCATCTGTCATGGCAAGTAGTTTTACAGACATTGGAGAAATACAGAAAGATTTTATTTCATTGAATATTCATTTGCATGATCTGAGCTACACTTGGAATTGCTGTCTAGTGGGTTGTCCTGCTCCTCCCATCTTGAATATTTACTGTGAAAAAAAGTGGAAAGAGCTGTTTGTCCTTGATATTTCCGTGTGGTAAATAGTTAAGGAATGACAGCTTTAGCATTCTGGAGCAATATTATAAATATATTTAAAATATATTTAAAAGCCATGGATGTGATAATCTGCAGTTAATGATAAAGCCTAAGAAATCATGTTTGAATAAAAAAATGGAAATAAGTGTTATTTGAAAAGTTTAGATTAGGAGGCTGAGTAAAAAAATGTGTATGATTAGTCACAAATGTGCAATTTTGTGTTGTTGCAAAATAGCTTAAAAGACATTTATGGACAGAAACTGAAAAAAAAAAAAAAAAAAAAATATATATATATATATATATATATATGTGTGTATATATATATCTATGTTTATCTTGCTATGCTGTTCTACATAGTCCAAACCTGCAAGATGTAAAATAGCTACTTGTTACTAATTTTTATTTTTCTAATCCTAAATGCTGTCATGGGGGCAGATATGTTGGCATGATCTTGTTTTCTTGGGAAGCTACAGCTTGCCCATAATGCACCAAGAGGGCACTGCTGATGAGATTACAGTGCCATACTATGTGATTTCACATCATAGTCCCATTCTAACAGAGTGACAAATACTGTAAAGTTTGAGATTCCTCAGTAAAAATGTCAGTAACTGTTTTCAGTGATTCATGCATATTTATGTCTTGTGTATGCATTACACTATCTATGAAAGGTTCTAGCAAAAGGAGAAATAAACAACTGAGATAACCTTTTTCTAAGTGATATTTTGTGAGTTTCAATTATGTCTTTTTTCCCTTAGTCTGCCAGAGTGTCATATTTTCTGTATTATAAAGCTCAGCTAATTAGTGAAGTTGCTGTCAATGGCTATTAGGTTTATTCACCTTCACACTACAAGGGGCTTAATAGCATTATGGCCCCAGAGAGGGGAAAGACTGCAGCATTTATGACAGTGCAGAGTCAGATTTGTGAATTTTGAGAAGCGTTAGAGGTGGCTGGAAGAGTGACCAGTGGGATGGGTACAGCAGTGTCAGTAGTGCAGGACTTGTACAAGACTGTAGTGGTAAAGTAAAAAGCTGAGTCACAGGATTAAATTCTCAGTCTTCCTTCCTTACTTTGCCTCCGGCATCACCAATGTCAATGAGCTGTGAGTAATGGAAGAAAGGACAAGATCAAAGACTCAACAGCAGAAATTATGTGTTCTTTTTAGGGGAACAGGATCTAATCTGTGTGATAGCGTGAAGAGCTATGCAATCCAAGAGGATCTCAGAATAAAGTTGCTCTGTATCTCTCTCTCTCTCTGGCTTGACAGGAGTCAGTTGAAGTGGTTTGGAGGCCTAATGAGGATACTGCCTAAACAGATGCCATGGGAGGTGTAATAGGCACAGCTCTTGGGAGGATATGCTGGAACAGATCCAGGGTATCCTGGCAGAATTATGTGCCCAAGCTTGCCTGGGATCTATAGGGTCCCACAGGATAATGTATAGACTATTGCTGGAGATACAGAAATCTATTCTACACTTCTCAGCTTGTGAGTATGGCAAGCTTCAGCAGGACAAGCAACTTAGACAATGGTCTTTCTGGTACTTAAAGCTGTGTAGAGTAATGTAAAGATGTGAGTATTTGCTGTTAGGATTCCCTTCACATGTACACTTCTGTAACAGCTTACTCAAAACCTGAAACCAGTCATGTGATGTGATCAAACAGCATGCCATGGTAACTGCCATGGTAACTGAGTTATGACCTTAGGTAGGGAGATGGTAACTGCAGAGGATAAACTTTAGGAGAAAATATTACTAAAGGTGCTTAACCTCATCAAGTAACAAATGTGGGAATAATACTCCTAACAAATGACAGAAGTTGAAATATTTTCAAATATAATTTTTGGTGAAGCAGTCCTGAAAACATAATTTTCTGACAATGAGCTTTTTACTGGGTTTTTGTGGGAAAAAGTGATTTTTAACAACTTTAAATTTTTACCGTCTAATGCTGCTTACATTCCATGGGAAAGAGGCATCATTTTTGGCTTGACCATGGAACAAACTACTGGTCCCAAAGTCGATCCTTCTTCCAGCCACAAAAAGAAAAAGTTAAGCAAATGGACTTTGCCACCACAGCAGGCTAGCAACTTGCCTTTGCCGCATGTGGGTGACTCTGCTTTGGCCAAAGCTGGTTCCTCAGACTGCTTATCTTTTCCGTGAAAACCTCTGGTGTAATACCTACAGTTACTATGGACCAAGGGTTTGCCACATCCTCTGCAGCTGTTCGGATCTCCTCGGCAAGGGAGAGATACTGTTTTTGTTTGTAGGAGAGGGAAAAAGGAGGACATCCTTGTTTAGTGAGAATGTTCTGGCCATCCCTGGGGAAGCTGCTCCCATAAACAACTGTTGGCCCCATTTTCCAGTCAAAATGAAACAGAAAACTAAACATATATCTATTCCTCCTTGTATTTCTCTAGACAGAGATAGTTTACTAAGTTTGTTGCAAGGTTTAATTCATGTTAATGACCTTCTTATAAAGTAGTTTCTGATGAAAGGGATACCTCTTTTCCTGAAGAGATTCAAGATACTAAATCAGAACAGGAAGATGAAGGGAGTGATGTAGGGTTTTCTCCACAGATTTCTGGTGTATACTCAGAGGACAGCACGGTATCTAATATTCCCTGCGGAGTTTCACATTCCCTGAGACTATTTCCAGAATGTGTCAGTGTTTTCAGTGGGAGAACACTGACATTTTTCAGTCCCACAGAAAATGTTATGAGCTCTTACATATGGAATTTTCAGAACCTTCACTCATCCCTCCAGTGCTGTCAGCTTTAGAAGATGTGTATGTATCACTGCCTGCAATTTTCCTGACAGTCAGCCTGCTGTCCTTAAAGTGGGAAATAGATTATATAAAGTTCCTCGGTCTTTTAAGTTTTTATACACTCATCCCAAACCTGACCCAGCAGCTATAGCTTTGGTTAATTCTACTGTTGATAAATATTTAGTTAATTCCAATTCTACACTTTCTGACAAGGACTGGAAAATAATTGATAGGTATGGAGAAAAGTGTATGCTTCTGCATCTTTGATTTTTCAGAATTTTAAATTGTCAGGCTAAAATGTAAAATTTTATCTTTAACTGAGAAAGTATGAGGAGTGTTTTGTCTGCAGTTTCTTCTTATGAGGAAAATCTGTTTTAAATTGTTTAATTCCTTCCATTTTACAGGCCTCAACTCATTGTTTAAAGTGTGTGTGTGTGTGTGTGTGTGTGTGTGTGTGTGTGTGTGTGTGTGTGTGTGTGTGTGTGCGTGTGTGTGTGTGTGTGTGTGTGTGTGTGTGTGTGTGTGTATGACTCTGTTGATACTTCTTCCAGGGGTATGGTCACTGGTACTCTTTTGAGGAGACCTGCCTGGCTGCATTCTCATAACATTCCAGATGATGTGAATATGAGATTTTAAATTCTCCTCTTGATAAAGATTTACGTTTCAGTCCCCCTGCTGCAGATCTTATCAAAAAGTGTGCTGATACAAGGAATCAGTAAGATTTTCAGCCCTCTTTATTTCCAAGATGGCTGCACATTGATCAACAGCTTAACTTCAGCTCTCCCAGAGTGAAAAAAGAAACTGAAAATAAGGGCCAAGAACTCTGCCACTTTTAGTAAATTCAGTTACACTTTAGTAAGTACAATGCCTGGATGTCAGCAAAGAAGAAACTTAGAGACCTTGAAAGAAAATCAACTAGAAAAGGTGAAGAAAAAAAAAACACTGACTCGGAAGAATCCCGCAGCTGTTTAGCAAAAAGCAGTTCAAGCTTTTGACTGATTTGGGGTAAGACATGGCTTCCAGTAACCTACAGGAAAAAATAAGTCAAATGTTCTCAGAGCTGATTAAAATAAGTGCAACACACTGAAGGAGTATATCAACTCAGATAGCAAAAGGCTGTAAAAAAATGGCGGAACTAATAACCTTGGCAAACAGTGTCACTAAGAAAACTTCAAAGAGCAAAAAAGACACGTCCAATAAAACCAAAGAAACAAATTTAATATACCAAAACTGTTAAACGCTTTCACTTTACACTCTTCAAAGACTTCATCAGAGCATGGAGTTAACTTCCTTTTATTACTTCCAGGTCCCTCCCTTCCTTTCATTTAAAGAGACATCATAATAAAAAAGATTGTAACTTTAAAGCAGGAACAATAGAAACCATTTAATTTAATCCAGACAGACTACAAGCATACATTTTAAGCTGCCAACACAGTTCTTTCATTTCTAATAGTTCATTGTGTACATCACTTCTCAAATCAATTTGCATCCTTTATAGATGTTTTGTATAGACAAAGAAGAGAAGTTTATGATCTTGGTTGTCTTTTATGTGGTTAAATAGTGAATTTGTAACATCCTTGATGTTAAGTTGTCTATCTCGCCTTCATTCTTGCTGGATGGGTTCGGAGCCGATCCTCGGCTCCAACTCGGCCAATACTAAAGCTCGAGAGCTAATTCCACCGGCTCGAGGCTCCCCTATATTCCACAATGCTAGGCGGTAACTACTCAGATCTCATTTGCCGCTTAGCTGACGAGGTGCTTTTTCTACCGGCTCTGACAGGTTAGTAGAGTTATTTACTAAAATAATCCTTTTAGACCTATTTTTCTCCCCTTTAGTATAAAATTTAGTTTTAATAGTTTCCTAGAGTTAATCAGGTCCCCCTTAGTGTTTAATTGACCCTTTTATTCCCTTTTTACAAGTTAGGCCTTTGGCCTCTTCCCCTTCCTGGTCCTTCTGTGTGACTGGTTTTATATTTTTGTTTTAAGGTGTGCTTGTGTGTTTGTGTGTTTTTTATTAAACACTAATCTTACAATGTCTAAAGATTCAAAGGTCTCGGGCTTCAAGAAGTGAGATTCGTGCTGTCAGAAAATGTCTCTGACAGACGGTCACACTTCTTGTGTGTATTGCCTGGGACCTTTGCACCTGCAGGACTCATGTGCTGTGTGTCATGGTTTCAGCCCTAGAGTCCTGCAGGAACGCAAAAATAAATTAATTTTGCGTGGCTTATTAAAGCCTGAAGGCCCCCCGACCCAGTCTGTGTCGGGGAAGCCTTCTAAGACTTCCAGACAGTCGGCTCCGGCTTCAGAGCCGTCCTCTGGAAGCATCAAAACTGCTTTGACATCGGCTCCGGCTGGAGCCAATGTTTCTAAGCCTCATACTATTACCTTGGCTCCGGCCGGAGCCGAGGCTGATAAGACTCAGTTGGCTCCGATACTTTTATCGGAGCAACCTTTAAGAAAAAGGTCTAGGTCTCCCTCCATCGGCTCTGTTCACTCGGCGCCAGGGTCCCCTCTTCTTTCGGAGCGGAGCCATAGATCGCATTCCTCACGGTCTTCCAGGCTATCTGACCACGATTTTGCAAAGGGTAGTGAGTAGACTTCTCAAGTCTGAGGCGCTGGCCCAAATGCTTCATAGCCCGACTCATCAGTCAGTGGCTATTTCTGTCCCTCAATGTGTTCCTCCTCCGACTTCTTTGAGATCGGAGCCATGACTGTCGGTGTGTCAGATCCGATACCTTCCCTTTCGGCTCCGTCGTCTGCTCCGATCTCCTCTTTGGAGGGATCTCGGCACCGAGCTTCCCTCGTCGGCTCCGAGGGGGCGAGTGGCATCGGACCCTTGTCCGACCCCGCTCTCCCTCTCGGTGCTTCGGCGCTGGTGAGTTCGGCTCCGACATTGGCCTCGGAGCCGTCCCTGTCGGTGCCGAGAGGGGTCCTGGTCTCTTCGGAGCGGGGACCTCCGGCCTTGCCCGATAGGGGTGCCTTTGAGGTCATGCGGAGCATGCTAGAACCAGAGTCTGCCCCACAGTCGGCTCCGTCAGCCCCTCCATCATCAGTGCCTGCGGTGATTTCTACCCACATCCTTGCTTCAGACCGCAGAGAGCCAACTCCTCAAGTTTCCCCATTGGGAATTTCCTCCTCTTCCGAGGCCTCTCCTGACCTGGTAGGAGAACCCCCTAGGAAGAGGCAGTGCAAGAGGAAGCACATTGATTCCCCTGAGTCTATCACCTCTGACACTGACTTAGAGGAATCTGAAGGTTCCCCTCGATCCCCCTCTGAGGATGTCTCCTTTGCTGACATCCTTGAAATCCTGAAACAGAGGGGGAACTGGCCAGCCCCTAACCCTTCAGAGGATGAGTCAGTGCACCTTGAGGCGTTCGGCTCTCGCCCTTCTACCTCCTGGGTGTCCCCTCCCTTTGACCCCCTTATGGAAGTGGTGGCAAGGAAGGCCTGGACGGCTCCTGATTCAGTGGAACCCACTCCGAGGAGGCCGTCTAAATTTATTACTGCCCCTAGAGATAAAGATTTTTTATCTAAAGGCGTCTCCGTCGATGCCATGGTGGTGGCCGCAGCCACTAAGAAGGAGTTAGCCGATCCTTCGGTACCTGTCCATCCTCCTAATAAGGAATCTAGGACCATGGACAGGTACGGTAAGCGGATGTTTTCATCAGCGACTTTTTCAATGCGGTCGCTGAACTATTTATGTCACTTCACTCGTCTCCAGAGAGATTTACTCAAGGATATGAGTGAAGAGGTAAAGGATCCAACAGCTGAGGGGTTCCAAGACAGAATGAACTCCCAGTTGGCAACCCTGAACTCCATCGTTAACTTCTCCATGCGGCTTATCTCATATGCTGCGGATGGGGCGAGTAGAGCCGCAGGCACAGGCGCTGCCCTATGGCGTCACGCCTGGATGCGGCTGTGCAACTTTGCGGACCCTTTCAAGGAGTCCTTCACCAATTCCCCCTTTGATGGATCATCCTTGTTTGGTCCTCAGGTGAAGGATACATTGACTAGGTGTGAGGTGGAAGGTAAGACTCTCTCTGCCGTGGGAGTCCGTTTTTCTACCCCTTCTAGGCCTTATCCCAAAGGTCAGAGGGGAGGAAAGATGTGGTTCCGCAAACAAACCCAGGGAGTCTCATCTGACGCACAAGGTCGATTCCCCTCTAAAGGCAGAGGGGGGAATAATAATAGACGCCGCCCTAGAGGCAGAGGAGGTCCGCAAAACCAGGGTAGCAGAGAAACTTTCTCTGATAAACCCTTTCAGCATCCCTGAGGTGCTGCCCGGCTGTCCACCTTCGGAGGCAGTCGGGGGAAGATTATCTCTGTACCCAAAAGCCTGGCTTTCCCTTACACAAGACAAATGGGTACAGTCAATCATATCCGAGGGTTACAAAATTCCCTTTATTCACATTCCATCCCAATTCAAAGGATCCCTTCCAGACGTTCCACCCAGTCTAAGGGAACAAGCAGCACTAGAAATTTCAAAGCTGCTATCAAAAAGAGCTATCCAATCAGTCCCAGCAGACCAACAAGGATCCGGAATCTACTCCAAATTCTTTTTGGTACCAAAAAAAACAGGGGACTGGAGACCCATACTGGATCACAGCTACTTAAACAAGTATGTCAGAAAAACAAAATTCCGGATGGTCACGCTACAGTCCATTCTACCCTTCTTGGGTCAGGACAATTGGATGTGCTCGATAGATCTTCAGGACGCGTACTACCATATAAAGATGAACAGACGCTCCAGGAGATTTCTCCGCTTCAGGCTGGGAGCCAGTCACTATCAATTCAGAGCCCTGCCCTTTGGTCTCACTACAGTCCCCCGAGTGTTCACCAAATGCATGGCAGTGGTCGTGGCTCACTTGAGACGTCAAGGATTCCAGGTGTTTCCATATTTAGATGACTGGCTCCTTACTGCCACCACCAGACATCAACTACTTCTATCCAGAGACTTCACTATCCAAACTTGCCAAGCTCTAGGCATTTCAATAAATTTCGAAAAATCTGCCTTGTCGCCTTGTCAATCTATTACTTTTATAGACGCCACATTAAACACACTCAATCTTTCAGCCACACTCACAGAGCAGAGAGTGTCAGACATCCGCAAACAAGTTTACCTTCTCTTACAATGCAACAAAGTCAAAGCCAGACTAGTTTTGAAGGTATTAGGACTCATGGCAGCAGCTATCCCCCTTCTCCCCTTAGCTCGCTTCCACATGAGGATCCTCCAATGGGTGCTGTTTACTCAATGGTCCTTCCAACAGCTCCCGATGTCCCACACCATATTGTTGACGCAATCATGCAAGAATCAGCCGTCTTGGTGGATCACATCACCTCAGGTTCTCCAAGGAAGACCCTTCACTCTCCCCCCCCAAGTCGCCACGTTGACAACAGACGCCTCCCTGATCAGGTGGGGGGGGGGGCATTATCAGGGCAGGACAGTCCAGGGCACGTGGCAACCTTTCGAGTGCCACTTGCACATAAATGTCTTAGAGATGAGAGCAGTGCTTTTAGCGTTGCAAGCCCTTCACGACTCTCTTCCCACAGGGACTTTTGCAATTCAGACGGACAACATGTCCGTAGTGTGGTACATCAACAAACAAGGCGGAACCAGATCATACCCCTTATGTTGAGAGGCACTCAGACTTTGGCAATGGGTGATCTTTTCTCAGCGTTTTCTGGTAGCAAACCACATTCCCGGGAAATCCAATGTGATTGCAGACAAGTTGAGCAGGGCAATTCTCATGCCCCACGAGTGGTCTCTGAAGAAATCAGTACTGGGAGAAGTGTTCCAACGATGGGGCCAGCCTTGCTGCGATCTTTTTGCTACTCCCCAAAACAGCAAGTGTCACAACTTCTTCACTCTCTTCCCATTACCAGGCCATACCACCAGAGACACTCTAGTCCACAATTGGCCCCGGGGACTTCTGTATGCCTTTCCCCCCTTTCCACTGATAACTCAACTAATTCAGAAAGCCATCGCCTTGAGAGTGACAATGATCCTCATTTCCCCTTACTGGCCTCGACAGATATGGTTTCCGTTCCTTCATCGTTACCTTTTGGAGCAGCATTGGCATCTGGACCCAGTGCCAGATCTGTTGACCCACCAATCAGGCCAGCTGCACCAGTCTCTTTATTCTCTCAACCTCACAGCATGGTTTCTCCGGTTCTGACCCTAGCCAGGCTTCCCTTAATATCTAGCTCAGTCCGAGATATCTTGATAGCCTCTCATAAATCTTCTACCCGGAAGATTTATAATAGCAAATGGAAACGCTTCTCCTTTTGGGCAACATCAAAAAATATAGATCCCTTCACTGCACCTATCCAGTCTATTCTGGACTTTCTAGCAGAACTCTTTCATTTAGGCTCTTCTTCATCTACCATTAGAGTTCAGTTGGCTGCTATATCTAATTATCATGTAGGTGTATCGGAGTCTAGCATCATGGCTCACAAGCTCTGCAAAGCCTTTTTAAGGGGTGTTTTTCTTCTCAAACCTCCAATCAAAGATCCCCCGCCTCAATGGGACTTGAACTTGGTTCTGGCTTCCTTAATCCTTCCCCCTTTCGAACCAGCGGCTTCATGTTCCCTGAAGTTGCTTTCTTGGAAGACACTTTTTCTAGTAGTCATAACTTCAGCGAGAAGGATATCTGAACTCCATGCTCTGTGCAGTCGCCCTCCTTACTTAGTGTTTCACAAAGATAGGGTATCCCTCCGTACTAATCCTTCCTTTTTACCTAAGGTTTCCTCTCAAACAAACCTAAACCAAACAATTGATCTTCCCATCTTTTTCCCTAACTATTCCAACAGGTCGGAACAAAAGCTACATTTTCTAGATGTTCACCGCCATCTTAGATATTATTTAGACAGAACTAAACAATTCAGGAAATCTGATCAGCTTTTTCTATCATATGCAGAAGGGAAATTGGGCCTTCTAGTTACCAAAGTTTCCCTTTCTAGATGGCTCACCTCTACAATTACTTTCATCTATGAGATCAGACATCAAAAACTACCTTCAAGACCTAGAGCTCATTCAACTATGGCATTAGCTACATCCGTAGCTTTTCAGGACAGGCTGCCAATAGATTCTATTTGTGCAGCAGCCACTTGGGCTTCTCCTCATACCTTCATTTCTCATTACAAATTGGACATGATTTCCAGAAACCATGCCAACTTTGGTTCCACTGTTCTCAAGAGTCTGTTCCGATAGGCCACCCGGGATAAGGTGCTAGGGACACGGTCCCATCCAGCAAGAATGAAGGCGAGATAGACAACTTAACATTAAGAAGTTATGTACCTACCATAACGTTCCATGTTAGTTGTCTTTTTCTCGCCTTCTTTCTTGCGTCCCACCCTCCTTCCCCCAAGCCTGGACAGACCGATAGGAATTCTTTTTGTGATCATCCTCTGGAAGAGTTTCATTCCCACACGTTCTATCACCTCTATTTCCCCTTTTGTTAGGTCTGGGATACCTTACACTCTGGTTTATATAGAGGTGGGTTACCCTTCTCCATACTATGGAGACTAGAATTGCTTGGTCTAGCTATCAAACGAGATCTGAGTAGTTACCGCCTAGCATTGTGGGATATATGGGAGCCTCGAGCCAGTGGAATTAGCTCTCGAGCTTTAGTATTGGCCGAGTCAGAGCCGAGGATCGGCTCCGAACCCATCCAGCAAGAAAGAAGGCGAGAAGAAGACAACTAACATGGAACGTTATGGTAGGTACATAACTTCTTATTTTTGCTGCTATGTAAATGTTCATATATTCTGTCTTTAAAATGCCTTTCAGTTTTTCCAATATAAAAGACAGGGCACATTTTACAATGTGCAACACAAATCAAACCCTTGTTTCACAATTAATATTAATTATCCACTAGATTTCAAAATACTATAAGAAAAAAAATATCTGTTTGAGTTTCTTTTTGAATATGGGGGCACTGTGCGCACCTTTGACATTTGTACATCCCTTTCCATTTGGTAAAAATTACTACTTTGTTAAAAGGTATCTCCAGAAAATTCTTAATTCTTTTCTTTTTTATAAACTACTTTGGTTTCTTTTCCTGAGGTTTTATAATTTTCATTGTCTGATATAAATATACACCATTTTTTGTTTATAATATCCTTAATATGGTAAGCATCAACACTGAAATGTGTAATAAATGCCCACAACTAGATCATATCATTTGTGCAGTCTGTCAAGAGACTGTATGTATCATTATGTCTTTTGGTAATAATTCTGTAAATATTGACTCCAAAATGTTTTTGGGGTAACCCATATTTAATAACATTGTTTTTCTAGTGTGTCCAGTTGTATATCAAATGATAAATAATCAGAAACAATTCTGTTCATATGCAATTTTATATAGCATTTATGTCTGTAATGCCAAAAGAGTTGCCAAAATTGATAGGTATGGATCAGTGTGGTTTTCTGTAGGGGAGGAAAACATTTGCCAAAATTAAATGAACAATGATGATCTAGAGGGAAGCAGAATATAGGAATATACCTCTGTCATTGGTGGGTCTTGATCATACCTCTCAACCTGGAAACATCAGAAATCTGGACAAGACCCATGAAAAATAGGTACAAATCTGTACGCTAATTAACATATAATTTGCGTACATAATTATGTAACCCCACCCACTCCCGTGGAATTGTGGGATACCATATTTTCTTATGAAATGTTAAACAGTTATTTTAAAACTATCTTTTGCAATGCAGAAACAAGCCAGAACTAAAAATGTGAAAAATGTAATCTACTGCAGTCGTAAATGGCTGTGAAATGGATGAGCACATTAACAGACTTTATTGGATATATTTTAACATATCTTAACTTCTCTGTTTCACATCACTTTACAAAAGTTCATCTTACCAATGTGTATGTGGAAAATGCAGAGAAATAACTAGCTGGTAATTCAGAGGTGAATTTGTACACAAATTAAAATAAATAAATGAGCTTTTCTGTTCAGAGGCACATTTTAGCCAAGGAAATAAACTGGCTACAGGGAAAAATTCTGCAAAGTTTCAATTGTAGTCATTAGTGCTGGCTGAAAAACACAATTTCCTTCATCTTTCTCTGTATTGCCAGCTTCAAAGTTTACCACTAGGTTCCGATTTTTCCCACCAGAGGGTAATGTAATATTGTTTCATTAGACACTGAGGAATCATATTGCCAGTCTGTATCATGTGGCAAAATTGCATGCTAGGGGTCAATATATGTACAGGGGAAGTACAAGGGTCTTAGAAATGAGGCTGAATTTATATATGCATGCTATGTGCTGTAGGGATTTAAGCTTAAAGAAATAGGCTTAACATGAAAACCCATTACAATCTAGTTTCAGCACAGTAGTGTATTGTAGTTAGACACTTTCTCCCAGCAGAACAAAATGACCTGAAGTATTCTTCCAGGTCAAGACTTCATGGCAATGGAGTGATTATTGTTGCGTCTTATTCCATTTGTTTCTTTATGTTATAGTTCATGGAGACACTTTATGTAAAATAAGTTAGCTGCTGGCAGATAGAGAGAGCAACAAATAGTAGTGGAGTCTGAAGTTTGTAGAGCTCACACTAGGTAATCACTCACACACACACACACACACACACACACACACACACACACACACACACACACACACACAAAATAATTACCCAGCCAGATACGAATTAAAATACATTGAAACAACGAGCAGGGCGGAGCAGCACAGCTCAGATATACCAGCAGCTAAATAAAAATACACTGAAACGAGCAGCACAAAACCAGTAGCTAAATTAAGACATCGAAAAGCATGCCTCATTTAAAATAAATTAAAAAGTCTCAGGGCTCCAATAAAATAACAAATTGAAACGAGCAGTAGCTACACTTGCCCATCCGATACGAGCATTTAAAAGAAACTGCAGCAGCAAAAGAAATGAGCAGCACACCTCATTTAAAATAAACTGAAATGGCTCAGGTAAAATAAATTGAAACCAGCAGTAGACGCTAAGATAAAAAAATAAATTGAAATGAGCGAGAAGCACACCTCAACGGCTCACATAAAATACATTGAAACGAGCAGCACACAACCAGCAGCTAAAGACATTGAAAAGCGCACCTCATTTAAAGTAAATTGAAATGGCTCAGATAAAGAAAGTAAATTGAACCTAGCAGCAGCTACACTTGCCCAGCCGATACGAGAATTAAAACAAACTGCAGCAGCAAAAGAAATGAGCAGCACACATCATTTAAAATAAACTGAAATGGCTCAGGTCAGGGCTCAGATAAAATAAATTGAAGCTAGCATTACATGCAGCCTCAAGTACATACTCAGATTAAAGTGAAATGAGCAGCAGGCAGCAAAACTGAAACGACCCACAGAGAGAAATGGCCAGGCAGCAAGTAAACTTCGTACACATAACGGCCCAACAATAGCAGGTAAAACGGTAATGCCCAAAGAGATAAGCTGAAATGTCTGAAGAACGAACAATGAATGTTCTTACCTGGACGCTGGGACATGATGTGGGCGGACTCTGCAAAAGTTATACGCACATGATCCATCTCCCCCGCCATTGCTGTTCATATACTTCTATTCCCTCCAGTCCAACAGGCAGTAGCTGATGTCATCACGCACACCCCTGTAGGCTGGTGATGGGTGGTGATGACATCAGCCATACATTTAAAGTGGAACTGTGCAAAAAAATTTAAAGTGCTAAACTGCTTTAAAAAAAAAAAGTCCGGGAAATTCGAAAAGTAAGGGGGCCAGTCGGGAATTCGTGGCACCCCAATATTTTGCCATCAAAATCGGTAAAAACCGAGGAATTCAGTACAGTTGAGAGGTATGGTCTTGATACAGAAAAAGCATTGGACAGAGTAAGCTGGGATTTTATGAGCAGAACAATGGAAGCATTTGCATTCCCTGATACAATAATAGATTACTGAGGAGGGTATGTGAGAGACTGAAGGCAAAAATCAAAGTAGAATGGTTCTTCTCTGATAAGTTGTATCTGAACAGAGGATCCAGACAGGGGTGTTTTCTTTCCCCTTTGTTATTTGTGTTATGTTTACAACCACTTGCAAAGAAAATAGGGGACTCAGAAATTTAAAGATATAATTAGCAAAGAAAAAGGGCATCTCAGTGTTGTGAGACATTCTGAGACAGTTTATTTTTTTTTCAGGATATAAAATTAATTATTATAAAACAAAGGCCATAGTTGTAAACTATATGTCCACACATGAATTGTTTCAGCAACATCCACATTTCTGCCGACATGATAAAATTATGTATTTAGGAATATGGGTTAAAAAAGATTCTGTTATTGCAGATGTGTCAAAAGATAATACAAAAAATGAGAAACTGGAAGCTATTGTCTATGGATATGAGGGTCTACTTCAGTTTGCCAAATTAACATATGACTGAAATTGAAAAAATGAGACAACAACACCAAAACAGAACAACAACAAATGTTCACAAACCCGAAACTCAAGACAGCAAAAATTCAACTGCAGATGTTACACTTTTTTTTTTTTTTTTTGAAGGTCTTAGCTTTTGAATTTAGATTGTGGTACAGTGAGGATCGGGAAATTCACCCTTTTCCCCATTGTAGTGCAATCTTGGAGTTGGTATATATAATTTGCAGAGGGTTACCCCCTGCAAAAACATAGAAAAAGGTTGTTGTGAAGCTAAACAGAACACCATGTTCATCATTTCACTGGACCAATTATCATCCAGAAAGTGCTCTGTGTTTGTCATAGAAGTTGCTGTAAATCACAGTGTAGTTTAAAGGGACAGACATGTATTTCTGCTGTAATAAACTGAATTTGTTTGTTTCGATCTTGGAAGTTTCGCTTTTGTGAACGTTCATTGTTCTGCTGTTTTGATGTTGTTGCCTCATTCTTTTCAGTTTAGGTTATAAGTTAATTCAGTAAACTGACCCAGATATGAATAGCAAAATCAAAGCAGTAGAAATGTTTTAGTCCTTAAATATTTATACAGATCAGGCATATTCTTTTCAACCAGAGGAGAAGTTGTGGATAGTAATTAATAAAGAGTTGAAGGATTTTATCTTGTAGAGGAAGAGGGCAAGACTCAAGTGGGATACGTTGATCATTCCAGTAGAGCAAGGTAGCTTAGGATTACCTGATTTGAAGGGATATTTTAGAGTTACGCAGTTAGGTTATTATACATAATACAAAATAGAAAGCTACAATTCAAAGTGGAAAGTGATGATAAAAAAGGGAGAAATTTCAAGAAATAAGGAGAGATTGGGATTTCGGATGCAGATTCTTAATAACAACAGTCATACAGAACATTATATTCATAAAGTAGCAGAAAGTATCCTAAGAACTGAGCCAACATGGGAATGGAGAAAGGGGATTCTGCCAGTAAGGGTGACCGCAATTAGGGTTACAGAGAATAGGCAAGAGGGAACAAAAATATAACAAAGATGTCCCAAAAGTATTAGTTATAGTAGTTGTCAGGAAATTCTTCTGCTAGACACAGCTGATTGCCAACCAGATATCCGGATCAAAAGAGATTATTGTCTCCTTGTATTCAGCACTGGTCAGGTACCTCATAAGACACATCAAACAGCTGGAAAAACCTCAGAGGGCCCCTGCAAAGAGGATCAGAGTCTACCAGAGAATTTTAGATGCACTGTTCCTCTATTCTGTGTCTTACATACTCTTCAGAGGAGACCTATGACTTCCTAGCAGCTTGGAACCCAGTAGTCCAGGATCTCTTGTACCATCATAAATCAAACAGTCACACAAATACCAAAGCAAAAGATGTAAACCTGCTCTAGCAAATCAATAAAACATGCTAGAGAGACAAATTATTTACTCAGCATCTCCACATCTAAAATAGACACCTTCTGCAGATAAATCAGTGTAATATATCGCCTTTCTTCAAATGGGACTGGGATCATTGGAAAGGTATTCAGAAATTTACCCCAGGCATGACTTATACAGCTCTCCTCGAGAAGGGAATTATAGTCTAGGGTGGGAACTGGGAAGGCATAATGGTCACAAGATATAATAGCTCCAAACTTCCTGTCATTACATTAACAGCACTTTATTTATTTGATGTGTACTAACTAGGTGAGTAAGTTGGTCTGATGAACCTTTTAAGTCATGACCCAAGCCAATAAGCACAGGCAAACACTACAATATCAATTTAACATACAGAGAAGTAAAGTACATCTCAGTACTTAACAAAAATACATAATATTCCACAGCAGAACATAATACGAAAAATGTGCACTAGTACTGCAAACAAAGTTAAAAGATGCTTAGTTGAAGAGGCATAATGTAAATGCTTCATCAACAGTGGAATCATATAGCACAGATTGTCCAGTTAACACTTATATTCACCCATCTGTATCTTATGTAACAAGTGACTACAGACACAGTCATGTAACACCATCTGAATAACTCCTTACTCTTTTCCTATATTATCTTTTTTAGCTTAACCACTACTCCGTCCTTCAACCGCTCTTATTATCCCTAGTTCTACTATTCCAATCCTTTTTCTACTCTATGTCCTTTATATAATAATTGTATAAAGTGTAGATAACAAATGGGCCATCATAATGCAGTCTCTCTACACCTTATTTTCATAACTATGTGTTTTCCTCTATCACATATAGCTGTATACCACGTTTATTCCTTTGTCCATTTGTTCAAGTACTGTTTTCTGCTTGTCTTAATATTGCCTATTGCCCTCGGGCTGAACGTGAAAATTGTCCATTGGATCTAATTTCTACCCTGATTAACAAATATACACATAAATAAATAATCCACCCACTGGATACTGTAGAATACATAGTAATACCAAAGGTAATCTCTTACTGTACAGTACATCAGAAAGGTGAAACATGACAAACATGCAAAATTCTGTACAGTCTAAGAACAAAGTAGAGGCAGAAGAAGGGGAGAAATGATATACTGAGTATAGATATGTGTAGTGAGAGCAATGTCAGGGTCTAACAGTGATGAGGCAGCACCATAAGGGATGAAGGAGAATACTGTCTACTGCTCTAAAGTATGTACAGTTACCCTTCTTGAAAAAGTAACCCCATCTGTCCGTGTACTGCACAGATTTATCATCTAGCTAATGGCACTTCAGATACCCACATGTTACAATGCATTGCAGAAGTCTGGATTTAACTGCACTCCAAACATTTGAAAAATTGCAGTTCTTTATATGGGAATGAAATGTCATTCAAGTGACAAAACAAACATTAGTACCACCTTTGTTAGTAATATCAAACAAGATGAAATAATGGCAACTAAACTGAAATATAACTATGCATTAAACTAGATAAGTGAATACTTCCGGCAACAAATACCTTGTACAGTGAAATGCACTCTACAAAATTAGTCAGGTAAAGCATTCACCTAAATTTCCAGTAATAAACACTACCCAATAAATTCTGTTGATCAATATGTATAAATACCTTTAAGAAGCTTTCCACGGGCTTGCACAAGTGTATAAATACTGAGCACGTGTGAGCCTGACTGCCATTTTGTAGTAAGCTTTTGAAATGTAAGCATGCATGTCTGTGTTGTCTGTCAGTTAATCAGTTCCTTTATATTTTGTACTGCTGCTGTCTGTCCCGATGTGTTTCTGTGTAATAAAGCATATAAATTAACTACCCTGCCTGTTCATCTTCAATTATTAACCAAGACGAGTGACAAATTCCATTCACAAATTGAAAGAATGTGAGCAGAATGCAAGAATGTGCCACAAACCCTTTAATGCTCTGCTCCTCAAATCTGAATTCTTGTTGTCCCCTAAAGTTAACCCTACTGTCAGTAACAGCATGTGTGTGTCTGCTATCTTTGTTAAGGGAATCCTAGGAGTGTAATGAGCCCTTAATGCAGAACAGAGCCCTCGAGCCAGGACCATTACAGTCATTACAGAAATAATCTTAGCAGACAATGCTCTAAACATTCATCTTACTAAACTGTCTTCTGAAACCTGAACCAATCTGCCGTCACTGGGAGAAACAAAAACAACAGCAGAGTAACCAGTTTCAAATCACTTCAGGGAAATATTTACTTAGTCTCTGTCCCTCCCCAAATATTGCATATGTCAGCATCCCTGACAAAACAGGGACTATTAACAGCCACCCCAAAAAATACTGACTCTTAGAAGGAACCATGGAACATACATTACATAGACCAGCACTGTGTAGTTTCATTATATAAAGGCTCTTGTGGATGACCTCACTACATATATGGAACAAATGTATTGCAGTGGCACTCTCCTTGCAACATTAACCCCTCCATAAAGAAAGTGTTCCCGTGAAAACCCTAGAACAGCTATGGAGTATGCCTCCTACTCCCCTTGCAGCTGGCCTCATGATCACCTCAAGGTCATGTTGGTGATGCAGTGGGGCAAATAATTGTAGAGTGAAAGGTAATAGAATGGGAGGAGGCCAAGAATACATTTGGACTGCAGGTTAGAGACTCCCTTCCCCACCTGGGATTGATATCAGAGTATAGGCAAACAAAAAGGGATAGAGGAATCCTAAGTGAAAGACCTGTTCTGTAATCTAGAACAGAAACTGCTGTTATAAAAGGGGTAATTTTGTAGGGCGTATAAAATATTGCACAATAATATGAATCAATTAGAGGAGGTTAGAAAAGATTGGGAAGAGAGATTGGATAAGCACTTCACAAGGGAACAATGGAAGGATATATTTATGGCTCCTAAGTATGCAACAAAGTCTAGAAGGTTTAGGATTTTTGCTTCGAAGTGTTTGCGTAGGTATTTTATACCCTAAGCAAATTCAAAATAATTTTTGCTCAGGTAAATGGCATATGTTGGAGGTGTGATAGGAAAGAAGGAGGTAGCTGGGAAGATATGTTTTGGAAGTGTAATAAATTGGCAGATTTTAAAAATTCCATACAGAGTAGTATGCCAGAAATATTTGGTGAGCAAATAGGTGTAACTAAGGAAATTATTCTTTTGAGCTAGGACAACAGGGTATGAACTGCCTGGACATAACAAGGCCTTGTTAAGTTTAATCCTGGTAACGGACAAAAAAGCATTTACTAGAAAATGGAAATCAAAGTCTAAACCAACTGTATTTGAAGTACTGAATATTGTAACAGAGATAGGGGAAATGAAAGGGAGGAGCAAATTACATAGAATCAAATGGAAATTGTGGGAACAGTACTTGCAGAATAATGATCAGGAGGAGGCGTGAGGTTTAAGGGAAGGCAGGAACTGAACAATTTATGTAATGTTCAACTGATAAAAAAAACATATGTGATGTATAATGTATGTAACTGGAAATATGCTAATATGGTTTGTTTTCGTTTATATAAATTTATATTTACTTATGTCTTATGTGATAATTTAATAAAGGTGTTAAAAAAGAGACCTCCAAGAAAACCGGTGTCTTTTCCTTGGGATCTTAATTTTGTGTTAAAGAAGTCGACACTTCCTCCATTTGAACCATCTCATCTGGTTGTCTTGAGGTTCTTAACAAGGAAAATGTGTTACTGAGTGCTCTGATCTCTGCAAGAAGAGTATAGGTTCATAGGCTCACAGATAAACACTAGGCTAGTGACCACCAGGGCTTTTGTAAGCCTAGCCATGCAGTCCAACCCAATTGTGTCCCTATTAATCATGGCTGTTTATTAGGATGTGGTATGTTAGGAGGTTTCTAGAGGTTATGAGGGGGGATGGCATGTTAGTTTGGGAATTACTGTCTACCTCTTTGTATCAGACACATGGGGACCAGACCCAGGATGAATTTATGATTTGTCATCCGTTGCTCAAGGTTACTATTAATAGGGATGCACTATGCCTCACATGGATTGGGGGGGGGGCTGTTCCAGAGCATGGAGATCCTGTGAGACACATGTCTGCCTTACCCACATGCCTTATTCATGTCACGAGCAAAATTTAAATCCTTGAATCTAGTGGTTCTGATGCTGTTTGTTTTGCAGATGTGCAAAAGGTCCATCAGAGGTGGATCTGAGTATGTCTTGTATTCCAGGCGTAGATCGCCTCTCAGTAACCTGTAGGAGACAGAGTATAGAGATAGGGCTTTAAGATTTTCCATATAGGACAGTGTCTTTTTATCCTGGAGTTTCCTGTTAAGGAACCTTTATGGGCATTCCGACTGTTACCTGGTTGGGTACATGCCGAAGAGGGCATTATACTCAATGACAGGTCTGATAAGGGACAAATAAAGTGGCATTATGACTTCCTTGGACCTGGATGCCATGTCCCTACTTATAAGCTGGGGAACACAGAATTATTTTCTTACTAAATTGGCCACATGTTGTTCAAAGACCAGATTACTCTATGCATATTTTCCCAGATCCCTGACTACCGTGTCAACTCTTATCTGAGTTGCAAGCTGTTATGGTTAGTTAACCCAGTCTTATTTTCTACAGAAACAGGGTTTCTTTGAGAACTAATTCTTTTTTTATGCATATAGTGGAATGCAAGTTTACTTTAAGCCAAACTATCAATCTCCCTGTTTTCTTTCTGAAAACTAAAAATGAGGGAGAAGGGATACTTCATAACTTGGATGTCCACAGAGGGCACAGGTATATCCTTGACAGAACAAAATCTTTCAGCTCTTTGGATTGGTTGTTCATTTCTTGTGATTGTACGAATAAGGGACAAACTGTGTCAAAACAGTCTATTTCCAAGTGGTTGTCTCAGGCTATTAGCTTTTGTTATTGACACTTCAACAAAACTATTCCAGGCAGGGACAAGGCCCACACCACCAGGACCTTGACTTCTTCTGTGGCTTTCGAAGGGACTGGATTCTAGAAGTATTCTGTGTATATAGGTTTGCAAAACACTACAAGCTTGATTTCTTCTCTATGTCTAGATCAGGCTTTGCTAGGACCATTATCCAGGTGCCCCTAGACTCTTCCCCTTCCACCACCCAAATGCAGTATGCTAGGATAATCTGCCCAGATAGCTAAGGCTACTGCAGCAGTAATCAATGTGATGAACATAGTGCAGTTGTGTAAGTGAACTTACCATAACAGTAATGTTTGAATGATCACTGCTGTATTAGTCACTCCCTCCCTCCCTCCCTCCATCCCACTTTTTTTTATTATACCAGGGTGTGTATATGTCTATATTTCTACTCCTAGTTATGCCCTGTCAAGGCTCAGCCTTCCCTTTTCAGTTGGCATGAAGGCTCTGAAGGGCTTGGCACACCAACCTTTATTTTTAGACAGCTCAACTCGAGCTACCTTAACGTAGGGAGTATGCAAAGTGCCCTAAAGCTTTGGAAGCTAGCAGGCTGTTATATCCTTGGCAGGATATAAGCCATATAGCTAAGACTACTGCAGCAGTGATTATTTGAACATCGACTGTTACGGTACGTTTACTTACACAACTGCACTTTTCCTTTCATGCTGTGTACATCATTAAGCTGAATTATGTATAAAACTTGCAACATGTGCAGTTGATTAGAATGGGTTTAGGAATATTCTTGAATTTAGTAACTGCAGCCTTGTACATAGTTTTGAAAATGGAAAGGACATATAATCTGACTATATCCTTGTATTTCTGTATCATTTGTCTGTCAGTGTATGTGCCCAGAGTACTTCTTTGACCTTGTATAATTAGACATTTCCATATGCACTGCACTTTTCATACCCTCTGCAGTGTCTCACTTTTCTTGCTTGTTTTTGTCACAGTTGTACACAGCGGCGGAGCAGAACTGAGAACGAACACCTGTACTCAAATGTTTTCCTGGTAAGAAAATAAAAAATTTAAAACAAGCTAAGTTCATCTCTATTACAGATGTTAGCATGATAACCGTATATACCGTATAAAATGTTTTTTCTGTAATTAAGTTGTAATACTGTAGCAAAAGTTATTTCCTGAATTCTAAATTTAAATCTGCAACATGAATTACTTTTTTGGTAGAAGAGGGTGAACTTTGGAAATGTAGTTAAGGATTCCTAATACATATATGCACATGCACAAGCATACAGACACACAAAGATAGATACACAGATACAGATAGAGAGAGAAATTGATATTTATATGGAATATGGGGAGTCCTAGTGCTAGATATAATTGCTATTTGTATTACAAGGGAGTTTTTCAAGGTGTCCCGTGAGTGGTAAAGCGTCATATGGGAAATACATGAGAAGAGTCCTCCCGCAGTGCAGCAAGAAATTTCCATGCTCTAGACCCTACATTTTGCATTACACTGCATTGTTCTTTCTTATGCAGGGAGAAGAGGGTAATGACATAATTTTAATGTTCTGAGAATGTGTTGTATTTCTGAAAAAATACCAACTTCAAAAATGCACCATTTTTATTTCTGGCTTTATTTGCAGAAAAAACACAAAAATTAATAGAACACTGCAAATTAAATAGTCACATTGTAGCTGGAAGGCAGCTGGGTGATGTTTTCACCCGTAATACCCTGCCATCTTCTGTTTTAATTTATTACATTTGTTTGTTTAAATATGGAAAATATTGTTTATACTTTCCCATATGCACTAAAGTTATTGGCTGTAGTTATTAAAAAAAAAACATTTTGTATATGAATGCTGCATATATTTTGCATTCACAGCACATTGCTATCATCATTCTTTATAAATTCGTCAAACCTTTTCTCTCTTACTAGCAGAAAAGTTATTTATGTCATAAAACAGCAGCCATTTTATAAATATTTGTGATGAGCTACAGATTCTCCCATGTTACCATATTGTCTTTTGGTTTATGATATTTCACACTTTTGTCTAAAATGGAAAA